>NC_142931.1:40196757-40204257 GCF_046866305.1 Octopus bimaculoides | reverse complement strand
CCAAAATTTTAAATCAATATTTCAATACGCGTATGTATGTATGTATGTATGTATGTATGTATGTATGTATGTATGTATGTATGTATGTGTGTATGTATGTATGTATGCGTGTATGTATGTATGTATGTATGTATGCGTGTATGTATGTATGTATGTATGCATGTATGTATGTATGTATGTATGCGTGTATGTATGTATGTATGTATGTATGTATGCGTGTATGTATGTATGTATGTATGTATGTATGTATGCGTGTATGTATGTATGTATGTATGTATGTATGTATGTATGTGTGTGTATGTATGTATGTATGTATGTATGTATGTATGTATGCGTGTATGTATGTATGTATGTATGTATGTATGTGTGTGTGTGTGTGTGTGTGTGTGTGTGTGAGTGTGTATGTAATTGGATACATATTCAGTATGAAATCCGAACTTCTGCTTGCCTCATTACACAAATTTTTAAAATATGAGGGAATCACAAACAATTGTAACAACCTTAAAATTGTATAAAGCTAAACTGATTTTGTTTGTTGTGGAAGTCATAAAACTCAGTGTTTGCTCTTAAGTTAGGCCATGTAATAGATATTACAAAGAGGTGAGAGGTGTCATTGATTGTGTGAAGAAACTGTTTTTTTTTTATCGGTAGTCTCTATTACATGTTTTATTTATTGTCAACTGGTACAAATATGGGCGTAACCTGTTCATATTGCTCTCTTGACAGTAATTCCTGCAAATGTTGCTAAACGGATACTTTACACGGAATATTTTGATATCAGAGACCATTAAGTCTACCACCAGCACCACCACCACCACCACCACCACCACCACCACTACCACCACTACTACTACTACTACCTCCTGTTTATTTCTCTGTTCGTCAGAAGAAAAGGAGGAGGAGGAGGAGGAGGAGGAGGAGGAGAAGAAGAAGAAGAAGGAGGAGAAGGAGGAGGAGGAGGAGAAGAAGAAGAAGAAGAAGAAGAAGAAAGAGGAGGAGGAGGAGGAGGAGGAGAAGAAGAAGAAAGAGGAGGAGGAGAAAAAGAAGAAGAAAGAGGAGGAGGAGGAGAAGAAGAAGAAGAAGAAGAAAGAGGAGGAGGAGGAGGAGAAGAAGAAGAAGAAGAAGAAAGAGGAGGAGGAGGAGGAGAAGAAGAAGAAGAAGAAGAAGAAGAAGAAGAAGAAAGAGGAGGAGGAGAAAAAGAAGAAGAAAGAGGAGGAGGAGGAGAAGAAGAAGAAGAAGAAGAAGAAGAAAGAGGAGGAGGAGGAGGAGGAGAAGAAGAAGAAGAAGAAGAAGAAGAAAGAGGAGGAGGAGGAGGAGGAGGAGAAGAAGAAGAAGAAGAAGAAGAAGAAGAAGAAGAAGAAGAAGAAGAACGCAGACTTAAGTACAGTATGGCTGCCATTATTGAATAAAGTTTTAAAATGTCTATATTTTTGTAATTATTTGTGCTTGGGTTTGGGTTTTGCTGTAAAGAATAAGAGTGGAAACCAAGTAGAGGATAGCTCGAAGATGCTTTACACTAATTCTTCATTGTGTAGAAAATAGATACAGTCAGGAATACTGAGAGTCTGGAAATACAAAATGAGTAATCTTGTAGTTATGTAACAAATGTTACATTTAGTTTTATTTTATCTATCACGTTACATAACTATGTCAAAGATATGTAATATCTGTATTAGTCTTCAGGTTTTAGAGATATTAAGAAATATGTTTTACTCCTTGATGAGCCCTCATTCTTCAACAACTTAAAATATGCTCTCACTTTTCCTCTCTCTCTCACTTCATGATATCTTGGATCGTCTACAATGTTTTAGATTATTTTGAACTAAGTTTTTTCAGCTCAGTAAAGATCAACTTACTTGTCTCTGATAATAATTACTGCAACTTACTTGTCTCTTATAATAATTACTGCAGTGGTCGTTTAGCCAAAGTGAGTCCTGACCGATCAAAGCTACTTCAGCCACGATCATTGTGTCTTTTTAAATATCTAAGATTACATTGCCCAATATATATTTCCTTTTCAAGACGGTAGCGTTTGATCTGAAGGGGAATAGGCTGCTAATTCTAACAGGACCTATTAGCTCGAAGAGTAGAAATTGAAGATATTTGATAATCCTCTTATTGGTGTGTCACTCACACATATTTTAATTTCCGATAAAGAATAACCGATTAATTTTCATAACATGATATTGCGGGGAATTTTATTTTCAAAGTCCTTCATGTGTAACCGGCTAACGTGTATGTCATAGGTTCGCAATCACTGCGTTAAGTGAAAACGACCTTAAATAAATGACCAACTCATTAAATCCTTGTATTGATTTGTTGTCAACCACTAGGGCAGATTCCAAAAATTCACGTCCATTGGAAACCTATTTGACCTTTTCATCAAGGCCGGAATAAGCTGGTTGCAGAGTATGTAGCGTATGTTACAAACGGAAAACTTAGCTATTTTATCGAATTATAATTATTTTTATAAGATCTCGCTACATATTTGAAGGATTAATGTCTATAGATGAGCTAGTACGGGAGAGGGTTAATCGGAAGGAACGAAAAAGGGTTGCACTCTTTATTGTTTTAGCTTAAATTTGGTATTTATCTGCTAGACAATGTGTTTGAGATATTTGGTTAACACCAAATGACGACTTCTGAGACGCAGTAAATTGTGGCGAATATAAATGTGTTGATCCTTCTTCTACAAACTGATTACGTTTTAAGCTAAACCTAAAAAATAAAATTTAAATGTTACAGCTTAACGCAAATTCGCAAGAAAATAGCCTTTTTCATTCAATAAATAAATAAGATTCACAGATTGAATGTTCATGCCTGATACACAAACCTAATATAATGTAAATTTCCTTTTGTGTTCTCAGATTGAAAATGCGAGTTAATTTATTCTTGTTATTTGTGCTATAATTTTGCTTAACGATATGTTATCAAAGTAGAAACTGTATACAATAAAATGTTTCTTGCTTTAAATGAATAAGAAAAAATTCGATTTGATCTAAGGGAGATGTCTAGCATTACAGTGCCCAACACATATTTGTAATAATCTGATTTGGTCGCCTTATTTTATTAGAAAAATAATAACTGAGCTCAGCTGTTGTATGAGAAGTCGAGTGTGTCGAAAATAGAGAAACAGAATGGCGAGTCTAATTGCAACCGACAAAGATGAAGTCTCTTACCGTTGTCATTCAATTTGGTTATTGTAACTTGTTTAAAGTACTGTAATTTAGTTAAAGTATATTGGATATCGTGTTTGTTCCGAGTATTGAAACAAACTTAAACAAGTAGTCGTCCATTAAAACAAAGAAAATGAAGGTTATATGGCAATATGATCAAGGACACAACCACTGAATCGGAACCTTGTCATTTTTAAAAGTTGAAGGCAATATACCAAGGTTCTATTGTAACAAAACATTTAGCACGGGTCTTTGAAATTATCTCTCGCTACTAGGTTAATCTGGTTCTTTGCTAAAGAAAATATCACGAAAAACATTTTCAGACTAAATGTAACCTTGTCGTCCACCTTTCATAGAGTATCAGCACCAGCAAGGAGTCTGAGGCCATCACTGGTACCAAACACTAGAATGCGGTTGTTTGTATTTGGTCCGTTATCATAGAGTAAAAACTCCTTGGGATTAGGGCCAACTGTCATAGTACAGTCAGGAGGAAGTTCATCTAGATCTTTTAGCAAACGTAGTACAAAAGGAGTAGGCCGTTGGTTGTGCAGAGTTCGTAACTCATCAATTTACCATCAGTTCTGCATATTCCTTTACAGAGACTGATTGACATATTAACTTTAAAAAAAGCAAGAATTCGACAATTAACCTTTCTATTAAAGAAAGACGCAAAAACAGGGCTAACGTTGTCCTGTTTTTTTCCTGTTTCTCTTTTCCTGTGACATTTTTCCTGTGATTTTTTTCCTGTTTCTTTTTTTCCTGTGACTATTTTTCCGTGACTTTTCTTTACCTGGATTCATAATTATACCACTAGACTATTTTGAGCATATTTATTATGAGGCGTGTGCACTGCATTGAAACTATTTATAACAAGAGTCCTGGAAATGTTTGAACTTGAAAACCGAACGTATCTGTGATAATGCAGATAAATAGCTTTGTTGTGATCAACAAAGACGTAATTCAATTGTTTCTTGAGGGCTGTTTCATCCCTATCACCTGTATACCATCTTTTCATTCCCTCTACGAATGTTTCCAAACAGTGATTCTACTTTGTATATTTTGCGCCGTTTCAATATTTTGGTGTGAAATTTTCTCCTGTGATTAAGTAACAATATTCCTTTATATATACCACACTTATTTGTATTTCATTATTTCATCTATATTGATGATTGCACATTGCCAGTTCTCTAGAGCTGTTGTATTCAGTCTATATCTGCTTAAATATAGTTGTTAATCATTCAACTACTGTGTTCCACTATGCCAAAAATGATTTTATCGATATATATTATCCCAGCTACTTTATTTCTCAAATAAGACTTTAGTTCAAGTCCATCTTTAGGCCCCTGGAGAATATCGTATAAAAACGAAAAGTTAAGTTCATCAATAATATATTCACATGAATGTTAGTCAAGCTTGAACTCTCACAAAATACTTCAAGGGCAAAATTTAACACATGCTATATGTATTGTCTAAAACTCGATACCCTAAAATCTCGATAAGATATGATCTAGAACAAAAATAATTAAAAGATGGTTAATATATTTTCAGAAATGGATGTGTACAACGTCAAAAGATCAAACATCCATCAAACTGGCAAGAATAAAATGGACGATGTAAGATAGAAAATACAAAAGTATACTCCTTTCTAGATATTTATATTTTCAAAAGACATCTTTTCTCTGCAATGTCTACAAGCATGAGCGATTGATGAGATGAAGCGATAATATTTGAGAGTATTTCCTGGGATATATGCAATCAGAAATTGCAAAACGTGAAGCAGAAGTACAAGAAAAATTGTTGAGATAGCTAGAAAAATCATTTTAAAAGATATCAAATACAGAGTAGCAAAAAAAAGTAAAATAACAATAAAATAAAATAGAATAAAATAAATCCTAAATATCAAAGCCAAAAAATGTCATAGGTCCCATCCTACTTAGATGAAGCAGAAATGTGGACGATAATGGATTATCAAATAAATTAGAAGCCTTTGAGGTGTAGGCAGAAAGAAAACTTTTAATAATATGAAAGACAGAATACAAAGCCAATGAAGTGTTAAGAATAATTAAATCGGAGAAAATTTTATTAGCCACTATTAAAGAGAGAAAACAAAAATATTTCGGACACTTAATTAGAAAAGAAAGTTTATAGAGACTATACAGACAGGTAGATGGTTAGACAGATAGATAGATAGATAGACAGACAGACACACAGACAGACAGACAGACAGATAGATAGATAGATAGATAAATAGATAGATAGATAGATAGATAGACAGACAGACAGACAGATAGATAGATAGATAGATAGATAGATAGATAGATAGATAGATAGATAGATAGCAGAGAAGGTAAAATGAATGGAAAAAGAAGAGAGGAAGAGGAAAGCCAAGAATGACTTAGATTTAGTTCTGGTATTTATGATCAAGTAGTGGTCATATAAGGAATTGGAAAGATTTAAAATATAGTAGGTGTATAAGGACAACATGAGAAAGCCCAAGATGGAGATTCATGATATTCAACTTATAGAGAGCAGACGATACGTGATGATGATGATAATTATTCTGTATGTCATTTGTTAGGGTTTTTTTGGGGGGGGGGGTGAATTAAAGTTCTTTAGTTATTTCGAATGGTCTCTTTCAAATAAATTAAAATTTCTTCACATATGCAGTTATTGGGTTGTCAGATAACCGTGCTGAGTTCGATGGCGAAAAATGGACGGTGGAATATTATTTGAAAGGAGAACCTCCCGTATTGAGAAACAGACTCGGTAGTGTTCTACCCAAACCGTAAGCTCACGCAAAACTACAGAGATCACTATGTCATAGTTATGTATTATAATAAAGTCAATAAGATGGCTCTATTTCGACCGGAGATGGGCCCAGGTAACTTTACGCCTATTAAGTACCAACTCGGAATATTGTTGCACCAGCTGTAAACCACTACTGTTCGTTTCAGCTGTACACAAGTGTCCCAAACTAAATAATGTATTGTGACCTTCCCTGGTATTAGAGACACTAGATAAAATGATTTTGTTGTCAGTTAGTATAGAAGGAATGGCAGTTCTAAGATTCTCGTAGGAAAAAGATAAAGTTTCCGCTGTGGACTGAATAGTTGATGGATACACTGAGAAGTATCATGTCACCCACGAAATAACAGACGGGTGAAATTCCTAGGTGAGCTGTTTCGATGGAGGATTCGCATATCAAGATACATACCTCAGATACTTTTGGATACACTGTCAGTGATGTTCTTGAAGTTCAAGTGGGTTTCGGATCTTTCAACACCAAATCTCGTTGCCCACTTGGCCCAGCAGGGGTTGATCAATCACCGACATGCATTTCAATAACAATAAGTCACATTTGTATCCTCTTAATCGACAACCACATAATGGCTTTCTCTGTGACCGCAGCGATAGAAAGTATTCCTCACCTTTTCACCTCACTCGTGAGTTCAAGCTCAACCAAGACTTGCAGATAGAGTGTTCCACGAAATTCTGATAGCTCACTTTAGTTGGCTCTCAGTGTACCTTGCCAGCCTTGGCTTCTGCATTACTACTGGTATTTGGCAAGCTTTATTTCGTTGAACCACTTTCAAGTGTTCTTGCCAGGGTACACTGACTTTCTACTAAATCTCTTGCTAGGTGGAATCTGAAAAGATCATATCTAAAAGGTGTGTTATTTGTATGAGGTGAGCAGGGAACTTTACTTGTTTTCCAAGATCTATTCTCAACTGTTGGAAGTAGACCTGGTCTTGTTTATGGTTGAGGAAAGAGCTTTCCTTCGGCTGTGAGAAAAGAAATTGTTTTCTTCTTGGCGTTGTGTTTTCTGACCTGAACAGCTGTAGTGGCTGCTTTGACAACTGCCTTCAGTTCTTTTCACTTTTCAGCACAAAGTTAAAGTATTTATTTTTGCTGCTGTTGTTTAACAAGTGCCTTCTGAGAGAGATTATACGACATTCGAAGGCTATCTGCACTGATCTCAAGCTTCTGTTTCCTTCGTCTCTTCTTAGGTAGAGCCTGTTGATATTACTATTTCTGTGGAGATTTCCAGTTGATGTATGTATGGCCAACAACTGGGTATGTCTGTCTGTCTGTCTGTCTGTTTGTCTGTCTGTATGTCTGTCTGTCTGTCTGTCTGTCTGTCTGTCTGTATGTATGTATGTATGTATGTATGTATGTATGTATGTATGTATACGTGTAGATTTGTATGTTTTGCTTTATATATGTATTCTCATACATATAGTTGCATATCTAGACATGCTCATATATATATTTAAATGATAAACTTCTGGAAAGTTTTACAGATTTTTACAGTTCCTGTGATGGA
>NC_142931.1:40186757-40194257 GCF_046866305.1 Octopus bimaculoides | reverse complement strand
AAAAATAACGTAAGTTTTATATATATTTCCCCATAGCTCAATGCTGCTTTATTTTCCTAAATTTCTTATACAAGTACAAGGCCTGAAATTTAGGGGAAGAGTATGATCGGTTATACTGATTCCAGTACTAGACAGAGGCTTTATTTAAGCGGCTGTGGAAAGATGAATGTGAAAGTTGACCTCTATCACATACAAATTCAAAACGGAAATGACTGCTGTTAAATACTGGTCTCATATTTTGGCACAATGCTAGCAATTTTAAGGGAAGGGTAACTCGATTATATTGACCCCAGTGCAGCGCCGACTTAAGGCATGAATACAAGGGCCCAATTCTGATCTCTATATGCCGTGGCTTGCAGTCAATATATGAATACTATAGGCTCTAGTGCATTGATTTACCTAGGAGTCTATAATGCCGCTAAGACGGTCCTGCACCAGCGTTCAACTGGTACTTATTTTATCGACCTCGAAAGGATGAAAGGCAATGTCGACCACGGCGGAATCTGAACCCAGAACGTAAAGAATCGGAAGGAATGTCACTAAACATTTTGTCTGACTCGCAAACGATTCAACCGGCTTGCCGCTTTAAGCTGTTATTAAATGTTACATAATATCTTGTTCGATGCTCTAACACTTCTGTCAATCCAAGGAAAATATTGCCTTGTCAAAAATAATGAATTGAGATATATCTTTTTATCATTTCCCAAACAGAAGTTAAACAGAAAAGTTACAGAAACCATTTGTGTGAAGATGGATTGAATTCAATTGCAGAAGTTATGACATAAGTGAGAAGTATGTTGTGACTGACATGGTTTTAATGCTCAGATGAAAGGTAATTGTTTGCTGCGCATGCGGATATACTAAAGGTAGAACAGAAATCAAAATAAGCAATATGAAATTACTCCAATGAGAAAAGATAAATCATTTTTATCATTATAACTTTGTGGTTTCTGAATTTCCTTTGGGATTATACAGTGTATCTCGTTAACTTCAATCCCATTGTCAAATAAATCGCCGATTAGAAAGATTATTTGGCTTTTAGCTTCATGATCTAAATTGGAATACATTTAGAATCCCAAAACGTATTTATTACTATGAAATATAAATATTTTACTTTATCTAAAGTGAATACTTATTTCTGACACAAAGCGCAACACCACACATTTTTGGGGAAGATTACCTCGGTGAGATTTGAACTAAAATAGGGACAACCATGCTCTAGCATAACGGGGTGGAGATAGGGGCGGTCCGCCCCTGGCGGCACTTTATCATCCTGTTGTAGGCTGTTGCTGATGGCAATATGTGGTTTTTGTGGAGTCCGAGGGCAGCAAACAGAAGGGCCGCCCCGGGCGGCACACACTCTAGCTACGCTAGTGCAACCATAGCTATATGGTGCAGGCCATAATTGTCTGGTTTAGACGCTCGCTTTGCAACAACGCAGTTTAGGGTTCTGTCTCACTGCGTGGTACCTGGAGCAAGTGTCCTCTGTCATAGCCCCGAGTCGACCAATGGTAGATGGAAATTGTGTGGAAGCCCGTCATGTGTGTGTGTGTGTGTGTGTGTGTTTGTGTGTGCTTGTGTCTGTGTTTGTAGCCGCCCACCGCTTGACAGTCAACGTTGGTTTGTTTACGTTCACGTAACGTGGTAGTTTGGCAGAAGAGACCGAACGAATAAGTACTAGACTTAAAAATAAGTTGTGGCGTTGATCATTTCTATTAAAACCCTTCAAGGCGGTGCCCCAGCATGGCTGCAGTTCAATGACGGAAACAAGTATAACAGAACTAAAAATAAAAACAACTAACTGCTATACAATATTTTGTCCTTCGTTCCACTATTTCTGCTAATCTAACTAAACTGAATATAGACACAACACCGATTTTCCGGATACTAATGGTTCGGAACTTCTTATAATCCGTATTAATTTACGAGCAGGAGCTTCAAATTTCTAGTACCTTGCACAGACTAGTACTGTGCACAGTACAGTATTAATAAACTGTACAAATGTACAGGTACCTGTATTTCATTAAATTATTGAAGTAAATTTAATATTTGTTTAATTCAAGGCAGAGAGCTGGTAGAATCGTTAGCACGTCGGGCAAAATGCTTAGCGGTATTTCATCCGTCTTTACGTTCTGAGTTCAAATTCCGCCGTGGTTGACATTGTTTTTCGTCCTTTCATGGTCAATAGAATAAGTCCCAGCTGAGTACTGGGGTCGTTGTAAACGACTTTCCGCTTTCCTCGAAATTGCTGGCCTTGTGCCAAAATTTGAAACTAATATTTGTTTAATTTAGAGAGTGTTGATCAACATGACCACCACTACTTTAGACAAAATCAGCAATCTGGAAAGGCTGCAGAACCAAAGGCTCCGGAAAGTGTATGTTGTACCTGTTTCAAAATACATTGCATAGGTTGATGCTAAAAATCAATGCTTCGTTCCGGTTTAGTGGCATTAAGTAGTCAATAAAGAGGAATGTAGTCTGTTGTCGATTTAATACCAACTTCCGGTAGTTAATTACGTCACAGCCAACTTGCGAGGTCCTGTGCGGTTGCTTGATTTGCTAGAAATAGCTGCCAAATTTCCCTCTTGTTGCTCTATACCGCCTTAAATAAGAAAAGGACATTGGATAATGTAGTTCAAGTCACCTGCTAAAAGGGCGAGGTGGTCACGGCTAGAATAATTTGGTCACAGGTCTCCTTGGTTAGCGTTAACCTGAGTTTAAGTAGCAGCAGTAGCAGAAGCAACAACAAGACAATAACAACTTAAAAACATCAAGTGACCTTTAAATAGATTTGAACATCGGGATCTTTGACGAGACTTTTCTGTCTTATCCGCTCAGCCATTTCGTCTCTTCAAAGTGACCATCGAACAGCAAGTGTTTATAATAAGTTCCCAATGGAATGTTATTCATTTCGCTGAGCAAAATGTAATTCATTTCGCTGAGCAAACTGAAGAATAAAAATAAAGCTGGTAACCCAATATCAGGAGTAACTTCAAATCCTCAGACCTCTATTATTACTGCGTAATACCAACTTTAACTAAGCTGCACCTAAAACTTCTTCAATGGCAAGCATCGTATGCTGAGCATGCGTATATAATAACGGTAGAATAGAGAAGAAAAGAAGCAATAAATACTATAAATATGAAATTACTCTAACCACAAACGATAAATCATATATGTCATGATATCTTTGTATTTTCTGAATTCCCTTTGAGATTTATGTAGTTCCTCTACTTTAAATTGCTCTGAAGGTTAACATGATTTTAACAGTGTTGGCAGTGAGGGAGAAATTGGAGATTTGACTATTAACAACAGTAGTAGCATGAGAATCAATGAAGTTGATCTGTTAGAAACGTTACTACAAGATGGCGTGATCGAGATGTGACCATCATTCTAAATAATCTTAACTGGAACATCTCTAGCTGACATAAGTAATTATGGATTAAATTTTGCTGATGTTAAGTTGAATTTATTTCAAATCATTTAAACACTTATATCCTTTACGTTTGTCAAAGAACTGCATCGATTGGAAAAGATTGGTCTCGACTAACTCTTCTAGAACAACAATTTACCTGGTATCCACCAGAAGTAACTGTAGAAAATCTTTAATAAAAACAAACTATTTATTCCTGAAACTTGTGAAAAAGTCCTTTCCACAGTTCATAACACATGAGTGTACAATAAAGACTGAAGAAAGAAAGGACTTGAGTTTGAATGCCCACTGTTGGTAGAGACACTGAAACATCTGTCGAATCTGGTAACTTGTGCTAAAATCAAATTTAAAGGCAGCCCTTGTACTGATAAGTGATGGAAGTCACAACTATGAGAAAGATTGCTTCTGAAATTTGCAAAATGCTAGAAATAATTCATTCAATCACTACTTGGATTGACGCACAGAAGGCGTTCGGAAATGTATGAAAAATGCCTATTTCCTATCTCTTTAGTTTGGGAGTTCCATTGACAGTAATACCAGACAATGGAATTGAATTCAGTCACTTAGATGAGTGGTTACACCATCTTGATTTCAAGAAAAGTGACTGTTTTACTCGCTGTAAAAAAAAAGAAGAAAACAAGCAAAAAGAAACACATCAACGGCTTTACGCCACTGTTTTCGACTTTGGGCTCTTTTTCTGGCTCTCTCCAGTTCAACCCCTGCTTTTCAGTTCCGCAAAAGAGGATGTAGTGATCCACTATTGCTACAATTTTAACCTGGTTTCACTTCGTTGTTTTCTTAACTTTCCTTGACAAAAGCCTTTTGAAGTAGAATTTGACTATACCACTGATCCAAGAACAATTACCCGTTCTGGCTGCACCATTTCAAGAAGGTTTTTACAATGTTTTAGTATTCCTTAGAAGTAACTGTAAGTAATAAGAAGTGTGTGAGAAACGTAACTGAACGATGTGTGTGTGTGTACGCACACACACACACACACACACACACACACACACACACGTGGAGGCGCAATGACCCAGTGGCTAGGGCAGCGGACCTGCGGTCGTAGGATCACGGTTTCGATTCCCAGACCGGGCATTGTGAGTGTTTATTGAACGAAAACACCTAAACTCCACTTGGCCCCGGCAAGGGGTGGTGGCGAACCCTGCTGTACTCTTTCACCACAACTTTCTATCACTTCTTCTTCTTGTTTCTGTTGTACCTGTATTTCAAAGGGCCAGCCTTGTCACACTCTGTGTCACGCTGAATCTCCCTGAGAATTACATTAAGGGTACACGTGTCTGTGGAACGCTCAGCCACTTGCACGTTAATTTCACGAGCAGGCTGTTCCGTTGATCAGATCAACTGGAACCCTCGTCGTCGCAACCGAAGAAGTGCCGAGACACACGTACACACACACAGAGCGTAATAAGAGAGATTGGGAAGAATTAATCTGAAATACGTACGTGGAAGTTTTTCGACAGAATTGTTGCATATAGAATCATACTGTTTTAAAAATGGTAAGTAGAAAAATTCCTCAATGTTGGTACTCATCCTCTTCGCAAAGAAGGCTTTGCTGCAATGAGTGCACTACTTGAAGGTTATCTTATAGAAATCGCGCTTTGAGTAAAATTGAAAGTAACTTGGGTTTTTAGAACGTTGGTTATTTGAGAAATGAGAAGAATAGATCAGCCACGGTTTCTGTCTCAAAGTAGTCAGCGTAGAAATAGTGGAGCTCCTACCGGTTACTCTGCTTAAAGCGCCAGAGGGTTCGAGATACAGCCCAAATGATGTTGGCATCAACTTTAAATTCACCCAAGGCATGGTCCCCACACCATCCGTCCTCCACAAAATTCATGTTCGCCTCACATCGCAACACTAAGACAGAACTTGGCCCTGCCAAGATACTTAAGAGAACGAAAAAATTTTATAACATTCAAACGGTTCCTGGTTGAATATCTCTGTAGTAGCTTCATGCAAGCATAGCATGGATTCGATCCTCGATCGCCAAATTTCACTTAACAGTTCAACAGCACTTTTCTCACGGTAAAACTATAGTTTTTCTGTGAGAGACAGCGGTTACATTTTCCAGATGCCTTCGCTACGCAGAATGATGTCTTTACCACTTGACCCTTCTAACCTCTTCTAGGCCACCAAAAGCTAGACTAGAGATAACAGACCGCCAACAAAATTCATTGTTCCCAACAATATGTTTCTCCTTCTGACTAGTTCTGGATAGTTATGAAAACAAGAACTCCGTAAGCCATCTCCAGACACAGATTGGTTAGTTTTTTTTAAACTACCACCTGTCCAGGAAGCTCAGTCTGGAGAAGAGGTGCCTGCTTCAAAGAACGTTTGAGAAAAGATGGACAAATGTTGTAAGGAAGTTGAGAGTGAAAGGGGCCGCGCTAGTGTGACCGGTCTGAACGGAAAAGAAGATAAAAAAACGGAAGCAAAAACTAAAAGGAAAAAAATGCGGGTCGAACACAAACCCGGAAAAAAATATTATCATTTAATTTTTAATTCATTTAATCCATTTCGATTTCATTGTATTCTTCAAATTCATTCGATTTCATTATATTTGACTTTTTATACGAACTATGTATAACCCCAGTCCCTAAATGTTTTTGTTTTGTCCTTGTGCTGTCCCCCTATGTGAGCCATGTATTGGCAATAAAGAAATTGATTAGTGAGAACCGAGTCTGGCTGACCGGCTGAACAAAACGCCGTCTCTGAAAGAAAAGGCACAAAGGGACAACTATGGTAATGTACCAACGAAGCAGTTGTTTCGTCCCACCACTCTCACTTTCTTTTCTCTGTAACATTACCATATCTCTCTATATATACTACTGTGATATCGTGTACACACATATACAGGCCGAAATTAACTTTCGTTACCTTGCATGCTTTACGAACTGTATTATACTATTACACTAGCCTACCCGTCGTGGTATAGCATATATTAAAGTAACGGTAAATAAATATTTCTTTACAACTTCGATCACTGTTCTTCTTTCATCTTGTACATCTGCAACAAGGAACTGCATTACCGTTACATTGGTAACCCCGACGAAAAACGAACTACTCCCTTCTGATGCGACAAGAGCCGTTACATATCGTTACAACTACCATAACAGGCATCGATTACACTGGTGACCTCATATAAAAACAATTGCTACTTTCTAATGCTACATGCCGCTGCATTTTGCTGACTTCGAACTAAAGAACTACAATCTTCATATCAGCAGTCGCTAAATCAAAGGAAAAGAATGACAACCTTTGTCACCACCAAGATGCACCCTCGTTCCACTTGTTACAGTGCGCGCAACAGAAAGCACTATACAGTGATGCAAACTGCGATTAACTTCCCTACAATGCAACCCTGCCGACACACAAAGAATTCGCTGACCATGGAACCCCAATTTAAGTGGAAGAAAATACGCAAGCCCGCACATGCAACCTTTTCGGCACACACACGCTTTTCGTCTCGTCCCGACGTACAGACCCTGCATTGTCTACAAACTTTTTCACGTATATAAGACTCTCATATAGACTCTCAGCAACTCTTTTTCTTTGTATGCACATCTTACGAATGGCAACCAACAACTTAACAACAAATTCCAGATAAACCACTTACATCTGGATATTTCTGCAAGCAATAACTCTACTCGAATGGGCTATGGTGCCTTAAGAATGACTGTAATATGAAACATCATTAAATGTCTTTTCCGATAATCAGTGAGCATTGGACAAGGTATGCATTACCGAGACAAATCTTTGAGAAAACATCAAGTAGCAATTGAATATGATTATTTCCGATGGAGGACATTTGCATTCGCTCAATGTTCTTTCTTTGAGAAAGTTGGCGAAATATTGAACTAATTCGAATAACAAACGCTTCGGAACGAGGGAGCCTCTCTGTATGATTTTTTGTTTGCACTCCATCGGTTCCAGTTGATCCGATCAACGGAACAGCCTGCTCGTGAAATTAACGTGCAAGTGGCTGAGCACTCCACAGACACGTGCACCCTTAACGTAGTTCTCGGGGACATTCAGCGTGAGAAGGC
>NC_142931.1:40161757-40181757 GCF_046866305.1 Octopus bimaculoides | reverse complement strand
ATTATTTCACTATTTCAAACACCTTTCTTTAAATTATCAATATATTCTAGAATGAAGTGTTAAAATATAAATTTCACCATTTTGGCTTCTGTTACAGACTAATTGTTTCTATTTTTAATTCTGTTTCTCACATAGAATATTTCTTTAATTTAGGTTTGATCAAAGTAAATATGAATATATAAGTACACATATGTGTGTGTTTGTCTATCTTTTAAAATACTAATATCACATTTTAAAAATTACTAATAGAATATGATAGGAAAATAATTATTATCAAAAATTCAACACAATATGTTTCAACTAATCTTATCATTGACAGTAGTTTCCCTGACACTAACTATATAGATGATAGAAGCATTTCTGATGAAAGTCTACATCTATTTACAATAATTATATTATATATATATATATATATATATATATATATATATATATATATATATATATATATATATATATATATATATATGTATATATATATATATATACATGTCATCTAATATCATTCAATATTTGTAAAATTTTTAAAAATATTACTACATATTCTTTTAATAACAAAGGGTGTTGAATAAATAAATAATTACATACATATTTATATATGTCCACACTGTTACTAATTTACATATGGTCAAACAATTTACATACACCAACAAATTTATACTTTATGCAAATACAAATATATTTTTGCTTATATAATAGCTGTACTGTCTACATAAAGCACAAATACATTTACATCAGTGTATATCATTGATTAAAAAAAATATGTATTTTGGGAATCATAAGCGTTTTCACAAATATTCTACTTTCTTTCCTATTTAAAACAAAAGGTTCTTCAGAGATTTTGGTATTATTAGTTGAAGAAAAACCTATATGATCATTCCATCTAAATATTTAATGATATTTCTTATTAATACTAGCAGTTTGCTTCAATATTATGAATGACAATGAAAGAAAAAGCAAAAAAACAGAAAATTGAAGAAATATAATTTCATATTAATATTAATATTAAATAACATAGAAGCAGCAAGCTGGCAGAACCATTAGCATGCAGACCACAATGCTTAGCAGTATTTCATCTATCTTTATGTTCTGAGTTCAAATGCTGCTAAGAAGGACTTTGCCTTTTATTCTTTTAGGGCCAATAAAATAAGTACTAGGTAAACACTGGGATGTGATAACTGACTAGCCCCCTCCCACAAAATTTCAGGCCTTGTACCTTTAGGAGAAAGCATTATTAAGGTAGCGAGCTTGTAGAATTGTTAGCATGCTGGACAAAATGCATTGCAGCATCTCATCCATGTTCTCAGTTCAAATTCCACCAAGGTCAGTTTTTCCTTTCATTCTTTTGTAGTCAATAGAATAAGTTCTAGTCAAGCATTGGATTAAATATAATCAATTTACCCCTTGCCCCAAAATGTCAGGCCTGATGTCTGTTGTAGAAAGGAATATTAAATAACATACCATTGTTTCTTCTATCTTTGAGTTTAACACTATAAATTATGTTAATTGAATGTTGAACAAAATGCTTTTCACTTTAAAACTATTTATAATTTGAATTCATATCCCACCAGCTGTTTATCATTTCAAAGTAGATGAAATAAAGACTTGTCATGTAACTGTGCCCATGTTACTAGCCATACTCATCCCCAAATTTGAGGCTTGTCTCTATTTATATAGACAATAATATAAATAAATAATTATCAATAATGTAGCATTTCAGCATAAATAGGTTTTGAATTACAAGGAAAACATACAAATTTAATGATTTCCCCAATAAAGTGTTCTGTTGTATCTTAAGCAAAATAATTTTACACCAATGTTCGCTATATTTGCATAGGTAGTTCTGTAAACTGGAATATTTCCCCAAAGTTTTTAAGCAGCCATTATTACAACCATATGTCATAAAGTATTACTTGGCCTGAAAACCAAATAAGTCATGTTCATTGGAGATTGTCTGACTTCACTGTTAAGTCAGTGAACTTGCATCT
This sequence comes from Octopus bimaculoides, assembly GCF_046866305.1. Taxonomy (NCBI): domain Eukaryota; kingdom Metazoa; phylum Mollusca; class Cephalopoda; order Octopoda; family Octopodidae; genus Octopus; species Octopus bimaculoides. The sequence goes on along the minus strand of NC_142931.1, from coordinate 40,179,769 downwards.
TAATTTTTTGTCCTCTGAGTTTTAAGTATGAATAAGCGTATATTTGTAAGAATCAAGCAATTATCATACAAAAAACACTAATGTGCAAAAAGATACTAGAATGGCGCTTTCGTGGTTGTTGCTGTTGGTAGTGAGCTCTGGATTAGCCGTAATTAAGCAATACTTATGATCAAAAATGTTCCAGCATGACTATTCCATCTTTCATACACTGTTTAATTCAGACTACATTATCTAATCTGACTTTTCATCTTTTAAAAGACAACAGGGTAGGGTTCAGTTTGCAGTAGATTTGATTGTTAGAATAATATATATACAAATTTTATCCACATAATTGCAATCCACACCCTCGAAAACATCCTTCTAATAAATATTATAAAAAAATATGCATTTTTCATAAGTCACAAGAGGGTTAGTGAGTCATGTGTTTGTCTGCCTGGTGTGTGTCTGCAAGCAAGTAACTGTATAGGGGTTCCCTTGGTAGTTCTAAAGAGGAATCATGTTAATTGTAATGATGGCAAAAGAAGATAAAACTTAAGTAGAAAATAGTTGTTGAGAACTTTGTAAGTTAAGTATTATTATGCGTGAAATTAACTGAAGAAAAGACAAACCATACCATATTAGGAATATATATGGGAGTATTTCAAAGCTAATGAAGTTTAATATCTTTAAATGATAAATAAGAGGCTAAGCCTTCAAGATGAAAAGACAAAAGTTATAAAATATCATTTGAGTACATTATTTACATTTATCAGAAATTTTGAACCTGGGTTTTCATTCCTAAAGTATTCTTCAATGTTATTATTATTATTATTATTCAGGTCACTGCCTGGAATTGAACTCAGAATCTTGGGGTTAGTAGCCCATACTCTTAATCACTACGGCATATGCCTGTGGCATGAATAATAATAATAATAACATTGAAGAATACCTTAGGAATGAGAACCCAGGTTCGAAATTTCCCCAAGACACCTGATGAAGGCTGGAGGGTATATCAGCCGAAGCATTGTGTTAACAACAAATAAGATGAAGACAAATATCCATCAAATGTAAATAATGTAAATAATTCTTCATCTCTTAAATATAGATCATCATTTGAGTAATAATACATTACAGAAGGATGCTTCCATCATTGTAATAGGAGTTGGATAAAATTTTGCCAACACATTGATATATTTATGGGTAAACAACAGCCTACTCATGTAATCAAACCTGGTTGTATCCACATGATCTCATTGCTTCCATTATTTATACTCAGAGAGTAAATCTGAAACAACACTTAGAATTAAGTTTAAAGAAAAGAGTTATAATGAATTCTAATCTGTAAATATGCTTTACTTTAAGATATTTATCTTCTTAACATCAAAGTGAGTAGACTATTTCTGTTGTTAAACTCCAGATGGTATACATTTTCAAAAACAATCTATAATGAATACAGATGCATGTGGGTCATATCTTTCTTTAATCTTTAGATAGTGAGGAGCTATAATTATAAATACCAATTTTGGGCTTTTAATTTACAGATCAATATAGGGCAGCAAGCTGGCGGAAGCCTTAGCATGCCAGGTAAAATGCTTAGTGGTATTTCGTCTGTCTTTACGTTCTGAGTTCAAATTTCGCTGAGGTTGAGTTTGCCTTTCATCCTTTTGGGGTCGATAAATTAAGTACCAGTTGCGTACTGGGGTAGATCTAATCGACTGGCCCCCTCCCCCAAAATTTCGGGCCTTGTGCCTAGAGTAGAAAAGAATTTACAGATCAGTATAAGTGCAAGTATTCCATCAAAGAATTGTAACTTAATGTTACAACACCAGTACTGTATTATATTTATATCACACAAATTAGGAAAACAAAAACAAAACAACAAGACAAAAAAGAAACAACAAAAGATAGCCTGGTCAACATTTGGAATTCATTAAGGGTCTGCCTTCTGCAAATCAAAACCTCATCTGGTCGGTAACTTAAAAATTTAACCAAGCAGCGATCAGTAACAAATCAATTTTTGTTATATTTCATAGCAGTAGCTTTTGCTACTTTTTCAAACATAGCTGTCACATTTTTTTTTTCTATAAAGGAATAATTTTCAAGAATTTATTTATATTTTTAACTTTATAAGACACTTGTTGCAAAAAAAAAAAAAGCTTTATAATTTAACTATGAAGTGAATCAATGTAAGGGAGATAACTCCAAGGTTAAACTATTTCAAGCAGAAGGTATCACAAGACAGAAGCTATTCGAAGTCGATTGGCTGTTACGTCCAGAAGGTCGAGTGACTTAGTTCCTTTAATTATTTATTCTGGAACATTTAATTTCTTTAGAAAACATTTTTTTTTATTTATAAAACTTGAAAATATCAAAGAGCAAAGACCAGGACAATTTTTAGACAAATTCATTAGTCCTTTTGTTTCTGATTGCATCTTATTTTCCTTATTTCTATTGTACATGAATCAGTAGTCTGTTGAATAAAGTGGAAAAAAACAGAAAATATTTTTACCATTAGAGCTCTGGAAAAATAACTTGTGGTATTTGTTTCAGCTCTTTACGTTCAGAGTTCAAATTCCTGCAAGATTGAGTTTGGCTTTCATCCCACTGGGGTTAATAAAATAATGCAACTGTCAAGTATTGGAGTTGATGGGCAATTCCTATCCCTCAAAATTGCTGGCCTTGTGCCGAAATTAGAAACAATTATTACGATCTGGACTGGCTCTTGTGCGGGTGGCACATAAAATACACCATTTTGAACGTGGCCGTTGCCAGTACCGCCTGACTGGCCTTCGTAGGATTTTCGAGTGAGATCGTTGCCAGTGCCCTTGGACTGGCTCTTGTGCGGGTGGCACATAAAATACACCATTTTGAGCGTGGCCGTTGCCAGTATCGCCTGACTGGCCTTTGTGTGGGTGATGTGTAAAAGCACCCACTACACTCTCTGAGTGGTTGGTGTTAAGAAGGGCGTCCAGCTGTAGAAACTCTGCCAAATCAGATTGGAGCCTGGTGTTGCCATCCGGTTTCACCAGTCCTCAGTCAAATCGTCCAACCCATGCTAGCATTGAAAGCAGACGTTAAACGATGATGATGATGATGATGATGATGATATATATATGACTCAAGCTATCGTCTCACAATTTTACCTACACGACAACATATACTAGCTGTAATACCACCTCCCAATCCAATACTTATACAGATTGCACTTCAGGTTCTCCCTCACTAATAATGGACCAATGGAGCTCAACTTCCCTTGCAGTAAACCCCAACCACTGAGCAGGTAAGAAAACTTGGAATTGTCGAGTTTCTCAACTATGCCCTCTTGGAGGCTTCTGTCTATGTAAAAATGTAATCTACAAGTGCCGTGTTATAACACCACACTCCCATCAAGCAAGAGTATATATTGACGACACAGTTGATTTCAAGCACTGCTACCATGTACACATGAACTCTATCTCTGATCCAAATTCTAAATTATCAACCTCCTTAATAACTCATATACACAACCTTAAATCTCAAAATATTCCTTATACCCTATCCTGGTCCATAGTAAGTGAGGTTTCCCCTTACAATACAAACATTGGTATGTTTATAGCAAGTTAGGCATTTATTATGTTTAAAAGAATTGCTAACCATTCTTCCCCTTAATAGATTCTCAGAGGTAATTTTTTTTTTAAGCACAAGTACTACTCGTCTTAGGAAGGGCATCCAGCTGTAGAAACTCTACCAAATCAGATTGGAGCCTGGTGTAGCCTTCTGGTTCACTAGTCCTCAGTCAAATCGTCCAACCCATGCTAGCATGGAAAGTGGACGTTAAACGACAATGATGATGATGATGATGTAATCCCATAATTATAAGTATCCATACTCAAAATTAACCTTGCACAAAGACAATGTCAGTCTAGCAACCTCCTACTTAACAAATACTACCCCGCTATCAGTCTGTCTCATACATACCTTTCCAAATCCTTCTAAACCACTACTTCTCACTTCCCTCACAGTCTCCCCACCCTCCCCACCCTCCCCATCTTCCTAACTACCCTCTTATTTCTCCTCTCTACCTAAAGTACTTGATACTACCCCACTCCTTTGGATTCTAATCTGTCAACCTCTACCCCGTCCCTATTCACATCCCTCTATTCAATTTCATATACCTCTGCTTACCATGGCACCACCCCTCCAATACCAGCCTATTTCCTTTGCCCCGCTAATAACTGCTATATTGACCACCAACTCCATCCCCTCTATCATCTCTCATACCTCCCTACATATCTCCCCCGGCCACTGAATTGGTCAACTTATTTCCCTCTAATAATAGCCATTCCTCTTCTCACTGTCTCATCCATTAATTCTATTGCCTTCATACAATTCTGTTGCCTTCATAGAAACTAACACAAAGTTTACCATTCACATACTACCTAAACCACCCTTCCCTCTTCTTCCTACTTTCTACATCTATTACTATAACTCCCTACTAGCCTCCTTATTAACTCATGTCCCTTGAAATTTATTCCCCCCTCTCACTATTCTCTATCTGAATACCGCCCTCCACCCCCAAGTCCCCCTTCTAATGCATTTAGCTTTCCAGAAAATCATTCCATCTTTAATCTCCTTACTGTCAACACCTTAAATGTAAGATTTCTTCCCTGAAGATGAAGGCCCATCCCATCTGACAATAGAATCAATTTACAATCATTATTTTGGATCACTGGGCCCTTAGAAACAGCTGTTGGATGTGTAACAATTTTCTTCAACCCATTTAATTCTTGATAACATTTCTATTCTGCGTGAGTCAGACCTTTTTGTATATAAACATACATTTCTTGTATTTAATGTATTAAATATTCTTTGTACATCGACCTGCCTAAATAGTTTATCCTTATATTTTACCCCTCTACCTGCTCAAGTTTAAACCTCTTGAGCACTACTTGGTGTATTCTATATGAAGAATATCTAATTCTCATCTAAGAACTATATATATAGTTCCAAATATGGGAAAAGAGCCTAAGATATATTCAAATATATGCTGAAAATATATTTACATACTATGCTAACAGTTATTCATATAAAACACTTCTCTGGCCTTGTTTAATCTTTAAAGAAGTAGAAACATATTAAAAAAGTTTCATCAAGAGTAATACTTTTACCAAAGATGCCAATAATAAATATATGATACTTTGACAAATTGAAAATATCCTGATATTCTGAAGTATTTATTACATCATCGCTGAATTTCTGCTTTCATGTTGAGGGTCAAGATATCTGGTATAGTTAATTCTTTTCCTGTCTATCCACATGTTTGAGTTAGAAATTAAAACTATGATTGCAAGCAGTTCTACTCTATATTGCTTGCACTCATAAATTCTAAAGTTTAAGAAATTCCACACATATATATATATATAACACACACACACATACACACATGCATATATATATATATATATATATATATATATATATATATATATATATGATATATATATAGGATATGTCCTTTTTATCTCAAGGTGCAGCTTGATGTCATCTGAGTATTTCAACACTGTATCATTCTTCAAGTTGGCATCTATGTCATTAAAATATGCAACAAACAACAGAAGTCCAAGAACAAATCCCTGTGGTACACCAGATGTCATCTCATGGGGTGCAGAATGCTGTCCTAGAATTGTAACAACTTCTTTTCATTCAAGAATGAAGGACTTCAACCAGTTATAAAGATCATCTCTCACACCCTTTGCATAAGTCATTTGTATGGAACAGAATTAAAGGCTTGTACAAATGTTATTTTTCTCCTAACATTTAAATGAGTGAAGACTGAAAGAGAAGTGCTAAGCACACACTATACAAGATATGTAGGCAATTCTCAGGGACAATTTGCAAGATAGAGCTAATATAAACCTAACAGCAACATATATCTGAATGGAATAATGTAACAGATAAGACTATAAAAAATAACTAAGTGTGGGAGAAGCAGGTAGCAAGAATATTCAAAGGGTGCAGATTCTGATACGAGCTATGATTGAAATCCAATGTGTTCCCTGATTGCTCACGAGAAACAATAGATGATATAATTTATATTATGGTGGAAGACAGTAAAAGAATATGGCGTTGAATTAAAGACGAGTGAAAGAAATTGAGTGAATTGCATTTATGATAGTTATGAAGAGTATTATGTTTCTATAAAAAGTCAGTTTATATGAAAACAGATGTAAAATGCATAATGCTGTACTAGAGTAAGTCAAAGGCAGAAATGCTGAGGCTCTGGAAAGGAACAATTTGTAGGATCTATTGATGCAATGAAGACATAGAATGAAGTATTGAAGGCTCATCTCAAAATGCTGAGCTTTACAAAGGAGATGACAGAGGATTGAGATATATGGCACATTGTTGCACTCAAGAAGATTCACCCACCACAACAGAATTGATATCCTAAAACCAAGGTGCCACATAAAAAGCATTGGTGTGGGTGCCAGTGCCACACAAAAAGCACTGGTGATGATGTCATGTAAAAAGTACCCAGTATACTCTGGAAAGTGGTTGACGTTAGGAAGGGAATCCAACTGTAGAAACCAAGCCAAAACAGACTACAGAACCTGGTACTATGTCTGGACTTGCAGTTCCTGTGAAGCCATCTGACCCATGCCAGCATGGAAAATGGATGTCAAATGTTGATGACGATGATGTTGATGATTGAAAAAATCCCTGTCAAGTGAGTTAAAAATTTTAACAAAATTTGGAAGATGAGTTTAAAAGAGATATTACATTGGTGTAAATATGTTAGGTAAATCTAAGAAAATTTATATGAGTTACTGAATGATGTCTTGATGCTCAGTCCAATGCAGAGAAAGATATTGTGTTGAAGACACATGCAATTATTTCACATGAAGCGAAGTAGAAGCAATGGCTATAGTCTTTGTAGGTCTCCCAGTGCATTTGGGGTTCAGCTTGTACATTTGTCAGTCAATGATTGCAGGAAAAACATACGTGGATGGAATTTCAAAGGATTGCAATTTGTGAGTGGGGTCTGGTAGATGGGACTCAGTATGAATGACAAGAGGAGAGATGAGTGGAGAGGATCTACTATCATGAGAAGTAAAGTCTGTTATAGTGGCTATAGGAAAGGCAAAGAAGGGGGAACTGCACTGTCCTGCACCAGATAGTGTTTGCAAGTGAATCATTAACAATTTGTTATATGGTTTCTTTTAGATTACTCTAAAATCTGTGGGTGTTGTAGCACATAAGATGTAACCAGTGCTGGAATTGGATATAAGCTATGAGCTAAACAACCTCATTTGAAAGCCACACAGTCACAATTACAATCAAAATTATTAAAAGACAAATACGTTTTTAAATCTTGTAAGACTTTGTGGTATAACATTTCAAACTTTACTCAGGGCCTCGCCAAGTCTAAGTTAAGCAGGACATTCAACATGGGTATTGAAATTTACAGATGATCAGCAAATGAACATGGCTAAAATATTTATATCATTGCTCCTAGTTTTTTATGATTGAGTTTTGACGGTGTTATACATGTATGGGCTACCATGAAAGATCATCAGTGATTGTAATGCCTAACATTCGTTATAATTTGAGCATTTTATTTGTACATTTTTGATGACTACAGTAAGGCACTAATCTGTTTCTTTGACACATACATACATACATACATATACATATGTGCACATGTGTATACATGTGCTCCCCATCATATATATATATATTTGAAGAAAAGCAACAAAAATGTATCAGGTTATAGCAGTACGTACGTTTCGTACAAACTTCATAAGATTTTTACCCTACCAAATTCTGGTGCCACATACATTTTAAGTACCACATTTAATCTTTTGATTTAATATTTTGATTAAATCTATATATATATATATATATATATCATCATCATCATCGTTTAACGTCTGCTTTCCATGCTAGCATGGGTTGGACGATTTGACTGAGGTCTGGCAAGCCAGAATGCTGCACCAGCTCCAATCTGATCTGGCAGAGTTTCTACAGCTGGATGCCCTTCCTAACGCCAACCACTCCGAGAGTGTAGTGGGTGCTTTTACGTGTCACCGGCACGAGGGCCAGTCACACGGTACTGGCAACAGCCACGCTCAAAAAGGTGTTTTTTATGTGCCACCTGCACGGGAGCCAGTCCAGCGGTACTGGCAATGACCTCGCTCGAATGATTTTCTAAGCGTGCCACCAGCACAAGTGCTAGGAGGCAACGCTAGTAATGGTTACGCTCTAATGGTGCTCTTTACGGGCCACTAGCACGGAAGCCAGACAGCTGCTCTGGCAATGAACACGCTCGACAGTGCTGTTAGTGCTCCACTGGCGCGGTGACCAGTCATCGAAAATTGGACTTTATCTCTGCTATTGAATGCTTTTAATATATTTTAATTAATTATATGTATTGTCACATATTGTCCATTTATCTATAACTTTCTTCCTTCTTGTTTCTGTTATGGATGTATCAAGTTCAGGCACTCGCATACCATTTTATATTTTCCTTATATATTCATGTACATTTTTATTGGTTCATATGTATTTGTATGTATATTTTTATATATTTTTATGTAATTTTGTACACGCATGTATATTTTTATGTGTTTTTATGTAATTTTGTACACGCATATATATATTTTTTTACAGTTTTTATGAGATTTGCCTTAAGTTCTCTGATGTTATAAAGGAAAACAGTTTGTAGATTACCTCAATTTTGTGTCTTTTATGCCTATAGAGTCCCTATAGCTCATTTTCTGAGCACTACATAATTGTTCTATATATGGAATTATTTCCCTTATTCTTTCCTTGTATATATATATATATATATATATATATATATATATATATATATATATATATATATATATATATACACACACACACACATACAAGGTTTCAGACATTAGAGTGCAGCCATGCTGGGGCACCAGCTTGAAAATTTTTTATTCAAATGAATCAATCCTAGTACTTTTTTCTTTTTCCTAAGCCTGGAACTTATTCTATTGATCTCTTTTGCGGAACCACTAAGTTATGGGGATGTAAACACACCAACACTAATTATCAAGCGGTAGTGGGACAACAAACATATCCACACACACACATACACAATTCAGTCATGGACAATCTACCTGAATGGCCACACTAATGAAAAATTACCTTGAATGGTTTTTAGTGAGTGCGATCTGCACGATGATCTAGTCTCATATGGCCCGCTTCTCGACAAAAGTTGAGCAAATGCTTGGTATACACAACGGGAGAGATAAGTTTAATAAATGAAATGAAACATCTGTTATCCTAGGATGAATGAACTAATGAAAGCTGTCTTTATTTACTAGGAGTAGGGAGGGAAAGCTATTTGTTTATATTTTAGTATTAAAAAATTTCCTTTTACGCATATTTTTTCATGGGAGATAACCCTGTTACTGTGGAAAAATTTAGTTCTAGAACTACTAAGAATTAATACTAGACTTTCTGTAGAGTTTCATTCGATGTGTGTGTGTGTGTGTGTGTGTGTGTGTGTGTGTGTGTGTGTGTGTGTGTGTGTGTGTGTGTGTGTGTGTGTGTAGGTTATCACTCTACTGATGTCCAGTGACTACCACCGATCGGTTACTAGATCTTGAACATCACGTTTCTCTGGACATCGACAAACTGAAGCTACAACGTTTAGTAGCCCGCTGACTTGATATAAGTTGTAGCCCACTGGCAGAATCGTTAGAGCGTCGGACAAAATGCTTAGCAGTTTTTTCTTCTGGCTCCTTACTTTCTAAGTTCAATTCTACTGAAGTCTTTCATCCTCTTGAGGTCGATAAAATAATGTCATCCCCTCAAAATTGTTGGCATAATGCCAAAATTAGAAATAATTATTAGTAAGGTGACTAGCTGGTTGAATCGTTTGCACGCCGAACACAACGCTTAGCAGCATTTCTTTGGACACTACATTTTGAGTTCAAATTCTACCGAGGATGACTTTACCTTTCATCTTTTCGAGGCCGATAAAATAAGTACCAGTTGAGCACTGGGGTCGATGTAATCAACTTGTCTCCTCTCTACAAATTTCGGCCGTGTGTCTCTAGCAGAACAGAATATTGTTGTTTGCGAGTGAGAGAGACTTAGCTGGTACACTACGAGCATTAATTCTGCATGAGTTATTGCTGGAGTTATCTACACTTGTTTCTACTATTTATCTTTAAATGAATCCATAATTTTCATCTTGTAGTAGAATCTTCAATATATCAAAACATTTTTTACTTTTCCAGTGACCATCTTGTAGACAATATAGTGATGGGCAAAAGACTCTCAGCTCGTAATATGAGGTGACATTCTGTCTGATTCACTTAAGTTCTTTGCCTTTAGTGTTGCGACAGAGCTGTTGCTATACGTATATTTGTTTCTCTGGTTTATTTTTCGAATTTGGATTTATTTTTTCGAATTCAATTAATTTACAGGAATTATCTTCACTAGAATTAATGTTGCATGTTATTTTAAATGTTCTTAGTCATCTGAATTATTCATCTTAATTAATTTTCTTTTCATTTATTCATATTACCGAAACCATCAAGTGCCTCGTCTGCTGAAGATAAGACAGAACAATTGCTGTTCAAATGACACGTATTGATGTAGAAACGCGTGTGCACAGTTGTCCTCCTGTCTTGAGACAATCAGACAGTCCATTCCTCAATGGCATGTCAATTTTGAAGAATACTTGATTCTTGATATTATCTCTCTTTCACAGCTGGAGTTGGTATCAATTGCCACTAAGCAATTGGTATCTCAGGAAGCGGTAATAATTTCAATAAACCAAGAATTTATTTTATATATATTGTGTGTGTGTGCGTGCACACACACGCCCCCCCCCCCCCACCAATCTATGCGTGTGTTAAATACACATGCCAAGAAGCAGTATCAGTTAGTTTTCTGGCCTTGAAACCAGAAGCGTTTCTTTGTTCCCTTTTTTTTCTTGAGAAATGGAAGTGCTTGATGGTATTTACCCCCACCCCACCCCACACACACACAAAACGAAAGACTTCTTTCATCTACTTTGAATACAAGTTGGAGAGAGTAGTCACCACGCTCAATACTCTTAGGAACCTGAGGAAATTCCTTGTTTATGCAGTTGTCTGCATTTGCTTCTCCTGATGCTGTGAAAGTTAGATTACCGTTTGGATCGATCAAACCAGCCTTGGCTAACTACGAATGCTTCTGAATTATCTCTTTATTCTTGTAAGGGTCTGAAGATATTTCTTGCTTTTCTTTCATAGTAAATGACATATTGTATTGTTTCGTCGTCAACTCCTATATCAAGCAGAATTTCGTTTCCCCCAACAAAAGTTTACACCTTTAATGAGTCACTTATCGTTTCTAAGGTTATTGCGAGGATGCATGTTGGTGTGTGTATTATTGAAGACCAAAGTTGTATGGTCTAGCTGGCTGTGTGTATAATAAATGGAGCAAACTCACGAACTTTTAACTTTTAACGTATTTATTGGTGGACATGATATACTGCGCTGGCTGTTTACAAAAGAAGAATCTGATAATGTAACCGCCGACTGGGAGGAGAGAACCGTGCTGTGTCTGTAGGAGGTTAGCTGGGGTGCATAGTGTGTATGTGTGCGATTGTGTGTGTGTGTGTGTGTGATTGTGTGTGTGTGTGTGTGTGTGTGTGTGTGTGTGTCTGTTTGTGTGTGTGTGTGTGTGTGTGTGTTTCCAGAGTTGTTTCTTGCTCGAGATGGTCTGTCCAAGTGCCCGAGGTGATCTGGTAATAGCGGTCTGCCTTCTGTGAGTGCCTAAGGTGGTCTGTGTGAACGCCCGTGGCAGGTTGGCTGAGTTAGGCGTTAAACAGTTTTTATAAAATGAAAGTGGGGAGGCGAATTTTAGATAATCCGAGGAGCCATATCACACCTTTGCCTCATGCTGATCAATTTATAGATCATTCACTTCTACACAGAATGCGCATGGAAACCCCTGCTGTCAACTTGCAGAAGGATTACCCAGACTTGCTAGATTTTTTCTCTACACTTTTGAACTAGGTCCTGGAAAATTTGTTGCTTTTCTCCCTGAAGCTTCCTCATATCCATCTACCCACATAACTGTCAGACCAGTGTGAATTGTCTTCTTCGCTTCCTCAAACCTTGTAACAATGTCAGGCCTCAAGATATGTGGACAACCTGGGAAAAGTAAAGTTTCCTTCCTGGCCCACCTTCACCTCCGATGAATCAGGCTTTTCTTCGTCTTTTTTTTTGTGTGGTGGTGAGTTTAGCTTCTATCCCTCCCTGATGAACTGAACGGATAGCATTAATCTCGCATGGGTCTGGCATTTTTTCCGATACTGTTCCAAATTGTCAGCCTTCTCATGGCGCCATCTGTATCTCCCCTGACTAAGTACAGCTTTGCCCCTTTCCAGTATGTACGCCAACGTGACTGCCTCCATAGTCTTCATTGTGGATCTTTCCTCATTCCAACACCTGCGCATGCTCGTTGATGCTGGGAGAATGCTGTACATTGACTGGAGTAGAACAGGGATATGAAAAGACTCTAATCTCTAAAGTTCAGGCCATGTGATAATTCGCTTATGATCCAAGCTGAGGTTAAAAGCCTGAAGGAAAAAAGCGAAGATCCATGGCTACGGAATATGAATCTCAAAGAGCTTGGGCAAAATGAGACCAGCCAAAGCGAATGCTTACATGGCCTTTTGTCCAGGCTCTTTGAGATTCATGTTCCGTAGCCATGGATTTTCGCTTTTCTTCCTTCAGGCTTTTAACCTCAGCTTGGATCATGTTTCTCTTTTTCCTTGGGTCCACTTACCCCCATTGCCGACCACGGGGAGGATCAGAGTCACTGTCTCTTCACGCATGGGTTCTCAATGATGTTCAACCTCAGTCTGCTTCCTGCCAGTACTAATGCTTTCTCAGCTAATTATTTGCGTTCTTAACTTGTGGGTACACTCACATCTCTGGCCTTTTTATCGCTGGAGTTTCTATACATGATCATAATCCTACGGAATTTGAACTCAGAACGTGAAGCTGGATGAAATGCTGCTAAGCATTTTCCTGACACATCACCACTATCATTAGTAGTTGAAGAGTTCAAGGTGACAAAGTGTAGGATTCTGAACTCCGCCAGAGTCGACTTTGCCTTTCATCCTTGCAGGGTCGATAAAATAAGTACCTGTTGAGTACTGAGGTCGATGTACTCGATTTATCCCCTTCCCCAAAATTGCTAGCCTTATGTCAAAGTTTGAAACCAATATTAAAAAAAACTAATAGAGGCAGCGAGAATCGTTAACATTCTAGGCAAAAGGCTTAGCGGCATTTCGTCCGACTTTCGGTTCTGAATTCAAGTTCAGCCAATGTCGACTTCACCTTTGATCTTTTCGGGATCGATAAAATAAGTACCAGTTGAACATTGGAGTCGATATGATTGACTTGGCTCTTCTCCCGAAATTACTAGCGTTGTGCCAAAATTTGAAACCAATACCACTGGCATATAGCCAAGGGTTTATATGCCATAATAGATTAATCTCAAGAATAATTTCAGGTTAAGAATTATGAACGAATTTCAACGGAATTTTCGCAAATCATGAATTTATGCCGACGTGGATGTGCTTATCTTCGAAATCATAAGGAAACGCAGAAAATTTCGATGACGTGATATGACGAACTTCGAATGTAGAACCCCAAATGTGGAACAACGGATTGTTGTATTGAAGCAATATAAAGTTATTATGAAATTACGAGAGTTATCCGTGACGTCAAAATATGACGGGGACTTTATTGCAATATATACGTGAATAAAATTACCAATGAGAGTACGAAGGTTTTAATAAAAATGTCAAAGATAATCGGACAATAAGTAAATTATATTTATCACGTCCCAAATATTAGAGGTTTGATTACTTTTGATATGTAAAATATGTTGTAGTCAATGATTCAATCGTTATTCTACATTACGTTAGTTTCTACAATAAATGTTCTACTTGATTCACAAACGTCGTATATGTACATGTATTTAAAACCACAAAAATACACGCGTATTTACATATGGATATATGATCTTAAAAACAAGTTACATTCACTTTCTAAATGTTTTCAAGGACAGCAGGTTTGGTTTATGCAAAAGCTGTGTATTCATAACATAATGACACGTTCTATGCAAAAGCTACAAATGTGCATAATAGCCATTAATAGCCAGATGGGGTCTTTGGCACTAAGCAATGGTGTCCAGTTTTAGTGTTAATATAATTTTCAATGCCAAAGTTTGAGACAGTTTCTTCCAGGATCTTCTAGATAGGCCGTATGGCAAGAAGCTTGCTTCCCAACCGCATGGTCCCGGGTTCAGTCCAACTGCGTGACATATTGGGCAAATGTCTTCTACTATAACCTCAGACCGACCAAAGCCTTGTGAATGGATTTGGCAGACGGAAACTGACAAGCCCGCCGTATATGTATATATATTCTCCCTATATATGTATATATATATATATATATATATATATATATATAATATAATTAATTAAAATTAATCAAAGGAATACTAGGTATGCCTACCTGCTTGAAATAACAGTCAAAACTCTTCTTAACTCGCCAAAAATCTTATATGAATGTATGTATGTACGTATGTATGTATGTATGTATGTATGTATGTATGTATGTATGTATGTATATATGTCTTTGTGCCTGTGTTTGTGTCCCCGTAACTTAGCGGTTCGGCAAAATATTTGATAGTATAAGTACCACTTTTCGACGAAAAAAGTTTAAGGTGGTGCCCCAACATGACCGTAGTCCAGTGACTGAAACAAGTGACATATTGGGCAAATGTCTTCTACTATAACCTCAGACCGACCAAAGCCTTGTGAATGGATTTGGCAGACGGAAACTGACAAGCCCGCCGTATATGTATATATATTCTCCCTATATATGTATATATATATATATATATGTATATATATATATATATAATATAATTAATTAAAATTAATCAAAGGAATACTAGGTATGCCTACCTGCTTGAAATAACAGTCAAAACTCTTCTTAACTCGCCAAAAATCTTATATGAATGTATGTATGTACGTATGTATGTATGTATGTATGTATGTATGTATGTATGTATGTATGTATGTATGTATGTCTTTGTGCCTGTGTTTGTGTCCCCGTAACTTAGCGGTTCGGCAAAATATTTGATAGTATAAGTACCACTTTTCGACGAAAAAAGTTTAAGGTGGTGCCCCAACATGACCGTAGTCCAGTGACTGAAACAAGTAAAAGATAAAAGATGCACACATTACAGCATATTTTTTCCCACCTCGGTTCCAAGGGGGTGAGTCTTAACTTTTTGAGTTCTTTCCCAGACGCTAATCTGCTAGGTTGAAACGATCTTTCTTGAGTAGCTTCGTTGGATTGCTTCGAGTGCATTTTTAAATTTCAAGGAATTTAAAAAAGAAATGATACGCATATTCTTCTAATTCAAAGTTATAACAATAAAACTTATTGCATTAAGGCCCATTTTTATATAACGTTAAATACTAGATCTAAGGGAGGTAAGTCTGCACTTAAAATATTAAAGGGAGATGACTTTAAAATCTGTGTTTTTACCAAATAATTTTGAAAATGTAGCAAATGCATTATATCATAAATTCTAATAAAAGTTCGTTTACAGATTTGTCGCTAGTCACTGCAATTTTTTGACATAATTAGTATTCTTCTTCAATTGTTTAAGCGTTTCTAATTGCATTAGATTTTCTTTATTTTCCTTGTATATAAGATAGATGTCTGTTAAATAAACTGGGTAAAGATGATATTCACGATATTATACTTCCATCTCATCATTATGATAAATCCATATTAAAAAATCATATCAGGAGTTTCTTTAACTTTATAATTTGTCAGAGCGAGCAATAGAAAGTGGAAAATTAGACAAAACATTTTGATATCACACACACACACACACACACACAAATATACATATACATATATATACGACGGGTTTCTTTTCAGTTTCCGTCTACCAAATCCACTCGCAAGGCTTTGGTTGGCCCGAGGCTATAGTAGAAGACACTTGCCCAAGGTGCCACGCAGTGAGACTGAACCCAGAACCATGTTGCTGGTAAGCAAGCTACTTACGACACAGCCACTCCTGCGCCTGTCTATATTATTTCAGTTTTGGGCATCCTTCACACTAACTAACATTTTATTTGATTTTGATTTTGATTTTACCTTTTCTTTTTTTCGACTGGCCATTTTTCGGTGGCTAGCTTGATGACTAGCTTCATGTTTACGTAACTAAAACTTGAAGATTAGCTAAGCTGCGTTGTGTTCGTTACTACTTACATAACGAACTTTAGCTAGCTATGAAACAATTGTGGTGTGTAATAATACAGACTACCCGTTCCATTACTTTTTTTTTTTAATATTCGCATTCTTAGCATTAGTTGCTAAACCACGAGTTCTATGGAGACAATCACCTTATTAAAATTCCGTTTAACTTCGATATGGAAAGAAGTATGTAATTTACGATGTTAATAAATATGTTTTATCGTATATTGTCCATTTTTTGCCCTCTCTACTAGATGCCTAATTACTTCATATTACTAACTTCCTTCACTCGGGCCACTGGCTTGTACTTACCTACTGATACACACACACACACACACACACACACACACACACAATTTTTTCTCTACAAAATTAACTGACCGTAACGTCTTTCTAGTTCCAATTTGAAATGAGGTTATATGCACGTTCCTTTAGAGACCGACAAAGTTATGCGCTTTATAGATTCGAAACCATTGATCGCTCCATGACCGGCTATATAATTAACATCGTGCGTCGCTGTGTGGTAAGAAACTTGCTTCCCAGCCACATGATTCCGGGTTCAATCTCACTGCGTGGCACCTTGGGCAAGTTTCTTCTGCTAGAGCCTCGAGCCGACCAAAGCCTTGTGTGTGGCTTTGGGAGGCGGAAACTGAAAGAAGCCCATCGTATATTTGTGTGTGTGTGTGTCTTTGTGTTTGCTCCCCTCCCCATCACTGCTGGACAACCAGTGTTGGTGTGTTTATGTCCGCGTAACTTGGCGGATCGGCAATAAAGCCCGATACAATAAGTACTAGGCTTAAAAAATAAATCCTGGGGTTGATTTGTTCGTTTAAAACCCTTCAAGGCAGTGCTCCAGCATGGTCGCAGTCAAATGACTGAAACAAATAAAAGAATATAAGAAAGTGTGTGTGTGAGGAGGCATGGCCTAGTGACTAGGATGCTGCACTCACGATCGCAAGATCATAGTTTCAATTCCTAGAATGTATGTATTGAGTTCGGTTCCATGAAAGGTTCATGTAGACAAGTAGCTAAGTTACAGTTGACGTCAAGGTAGTTAACCGAGTTGTTTTCTTTCTCTATAGTAATAGAAAGGCCAAATCTTTTGAAGAATTTATACCAGCGTATTTCAAGTAATTCTAGGCGTCGGTTAGAGGTATTTCTTACCATAAAAAGAGTGTCATCTCTGTATAGCCCCCGTCGCCAATTTCCGGGAATTCATTATTTAGGTTACCTAATAGGTAGATTCCCCACAAGGTCGGTCACCTGTGCGGAGACTAACACACCCATTGTTATATCAAAATAATTAGGACTATCCTTTCTGACCCATAACTTATCAAATTCGATAATAAATTTACGGGCCATAAGGATTACATTAATTTCCTTCATGCTAATCTTAGTGTAGTCCCTAGCAAAAATAAGGGCACTATTTAATGTCTATCTAAGAATTTGTGTTGGTCTTTCGGTTGTATTTTAGAAAACCAGTCTATTGCGTTTTGTGTAGTAGACCATAATTCTAGTTTAATCTTGCTTCTAAGGGTAGGTATGTACTTATCTAATTTACTTTACTAAGTTTGCCTAAATCTGACTTACTGGAGCAAATTAATCTAACCTTAGTTTTAGTTAAAAAGTTCTCCTTATGGTCTTTAATTGTAATATGGGGTCTAATAGGTGTGAAAGGTTCCATTTTATCATCATTATTGTAATCAGCCATTATTTTCTTAGC
>NC_142931.1:40071757-40159257 GCF_046866305.1 Octopus bimaculoides | reverse complement strand
GTACCTTGACAGAGAAGTTGGATCTAGGAAGCATCAGTTGTTATGTGCAAGAGAGACGATTGTGCTGGTATAGTCATGTGGCGAGAATGGATGAGGATAACTGTGTGATAAAATCCCACACCCTAGCAGTTGAGGGAACCTGTGGAAAATGTAGACCCAGGAAGACCTGGGATGAGGTGGTGAAGAACGACCTTCGAACATTAGGCCTCACCGAGGCAATGACTAGTGATCGAGACCTTTGGAAATATGCTGTGCGTGAGAAGACCCAGCAAGCCAAGTTGAGACCATAACCTGTGGCCTTTGCATGGGGTGTAACCAGCCCACTTATGCGTACCTTTCCTTCGTTGGAAACTAAACTCTACTTGCGAAGACCTGTTGAGGCAAGTGAAATCGAAATCTTTGTGTCTTTATCTCTGTTTTTCCCTCATCACTGCTTCATAACTGCTGTTCGTTTATTTACATCCCCATAACTTACTGGTTTGACAAGAAGAAACTGATAGAAATTTGGAACACAAAATCCAAGTCTACGGAGAAGAGTAATACTGTGTGCTTCAGACAATTTCATGGACCAAAATTACTGAATGGATCCTTATGATATTTGGAACTTAGATTCAATGCATAAGGGCGGGTATAATGCAGTATGTTTACTTTAAATTTGTGATGGTTTAAAGGGGGAAGAACTCCCATGAAAATTCATACATTTTCGATGTTGATGAAATTTCAACCCTGGGTAATTGACACATATCAAGATGTATTCTCAAACTTTCCACTTTTCATAAAGATTCTAAGACCCCCTAATGGGGGCCTTAACTCCCAAATTTTAGTCATTTTTATGATCCAAAACTAGGTCAAAAGTACTGAATGGATCTTTACGAAATTTGGTAATTATATTCTATGCACAAGGGCCATAACCCTCATGAAAATTCATATATTTTTGCTGTTGATGAAATTTTAACCATACATATTAGACACGAATGAAGTAATATTTCTAAAATTTCATCTCCTTAGAAGTTAGAAAGACCTCTTCATGGGGACTTAACACCCACAATTTAGTCATTTTATCTAAGCAAAGACGAATGCAGTTGTACTCTTGGAAGCTGTAGGGTCAACCGAGCACAAAAGATGAGCGTTATTTGTAATTCAATGGTACAACAATGTAAGAGTTTCCTTTGAGATATACTTAGATTGTGATTTCTGTAATGTGGTGCATAAATTGTCAAGTAAATGAGAGGCATCCTTGCCTCCACTGATTCAGTTGCAAAGTGTTGAGTAAAGTTATTTGGTTGCAGATCTCCTATGAGTCTTTTTATTATCACTGAGTCACACATAGTCCTCAGGTGGTAACATTGATTTCAAGGCCTTCCTAGATGAGTGACTGGTTATTCAGACATTTATAGATTGGAAATTTATTCTGTCCAGTTACCTATCGGTATAGTGGTCATTTGCAAACTCCAGAAGTGATACTTTCATTTCCCCTTAGCCCTCACGTCACACAGTTGTTAATGTTTATTTCAGTTGGGTCACGCCCTTCCAATTGCTACAGATCCGTAATGCATCTTACGGCTGTGCCTGTCACCTGTATGGTGAGGAATTGTACATTGGTGAGTAGTAACGACTAGGGTAGGCTAGCTGACTGCTTATTGTGATCATTTGTCTTTTGGTTTCCTGTAGCTTTGCTCTCTTTTACAAATCCAGTGAACATACATATATTTCCTATTTCAAAGAAATTCGAACAATAGATATAACATCCAAGTCAAAAAGATTCTCAACAATTCAACTTCTCAGGTTGACATTAACACCCCCACCCCCAATAGGGGCCTTAACTCCCACACTTTAGAGCTCCATGACTTCCATTTTTCGGGAGCAAAAACCTTTGAACAGCTTCCAAAGACTGGAATTTTGGAATCTGCGCATAAAGATCAGTAGTATGGGATACATGTGCCATGATTAGAATTTTTTTATGGTGTGTAAAGAGGGAAAGAACTCTCATCTGCAATTCTGATGAAATTCGAATCATAGGTATTCCAGTTCATTACAGAAAATATAACAGAAAAGTCTAATTCTTCCATTGCATGTAACACGGGCAACGCCGGGTGTCTCTGCTATTGTGTGTGTGTGTGTGTGTGTGTGAGTGTGTGTGTGTATATATATATATATATATATATATATATATATATATATATATCCGAATACACTTTTCATCGCAAGTTACAATACGGTCGAGAAATGGATCGGTCTGGTTACGGAGAAGCGACGATCAAATTTCATATCTGTGCATTTTCTGATTTTCATTCTAATCGTGTGGTATCCATTTGTCGAGCTTTTACTTATTTTCCGACCGCCTGCAAATGGTTGCAGGCAGTTTTCTGGCTAATTTGAAGTTCTTTTGCTAGTTCTCGAGTGGTTTTGCGTGATCTTTCTCAATGACGATCTTTAATTGACCGTCATCGATGACAGATGGGCGTCCACTACACTCACGATCTTCAAAGCTCGAAGACGTATGGCTCAGTGGTCAGAGCGTCTGGTTGACAATCATGAGGTAGTGGGTTACATTCTCGGGTTGGGCTCTTTGCTGTGTTCTTGAGCAAGATACTTTATTTCATGCTGTGTTAGTTCACTTAGCTGTAGAAATAAGTTGCGCCGTCGCTGGTGTCAAGCTGTATCGGCCTTTACCTTTCCATTTGATAACATCAGTGACGTGGAGCGAGAGGCTGGTATGCATGAGTGACTGCTTGTCTTCCATAAACAACCTTGTTCAGACTTGTGCCTCGAATGGGGACTTTCTGGGTGCATCCCATGGTCATTCTTGACCGAAGAGGTCTTTATATATGCATGCACATATATCTATATGCACATATAAGTACAATACTGAAGTGAAAATAAATTAATAAATATTTTAAATTGAAAATGAAATTACGGAAAGATACAGGGATGTAAAATAAAACTGAAGAAAATTCTCGAGAGAGATATGATAGCCAAGGCAGATTTGTCTAATTAAAAATTAATTTTTTTAACTCTTTGTTGTTTTGGTTCTGAAGTGGATTTAATATGTGAGTGTGAATGATGATTAAAAGCTAGGGAATGTCTGTAAATACAGATTTAAGGAAGGAAAGATAACTCTATACTGTTGTTATGGCAACAGTAACAACGCTAAAAACGCAGCGGTAAGTAATTCGGCTTTTAGTTTTTGTCTTTCTCTTTATACATGCATGCATATATATATATGTATGTATATATATATACTTATTATATATATATATATATATATATATATATATATATATATATATATATATATACACGCACACAGTAATCCCTCGCCATATCGCGGTTCACCTATCGCGGTTTATTATTTAAGCTTACGTCGATTCTTCCGTGGTGTTGTTTTGGAATATGACACCCGTGACAGTCGAGGGATTACTGCAAACATATATATATATATGTGTGTGTGTGTGTGTGTGTGTGTGTGTGTGTGTGTATGTGTAAAGTAATAAAGATAAAAACAAATATACTCGTGTTTATTCACTTGGAACCCGAAAACGTATTCAGTATTAAATATACATACGTCTCATTATGGTTATTATTTTGTTTAGATAGTGTGAGCTGCTCTAGGCAAATAATTTAGCTAATGGAAATATCTGCGCTTGTGGTACAGCTGAATTTATTTTGTCATTCGATTTGACAAAAAATCGTTATAAAATACATTGTAAAAAGAAATATATTAGTACTAAGATTATCTATTGTATGAAAAAGATTAAGGTACTACTAAAGCAGAGTGGTCCCGAACGCGCAGTCGCGCGTCCGCACTAGCTAGTCGTGAGTGGTCGTTCCTAATCCTAACCCTATCTCTAACCCTAACCCTAATACTAAACACATCTATTCATTTGCACACGCGCACTTTTTGTAGGATCGACCACTCACGACTAGCTAGCGCGGACGCGCGACTGCGCGTTCGGGACCACTCTGCTTTAGTAGTACCAAAGATTAAACGACGAAAGATTGTTAATATACTTCATACGTAACCTACACTATTTAAACAAAACCATAGTTGCTATCTCGTATATGATTCCTGTTCTTCGTCTATTGTTTTTGTTTGAAAATGAAAATAATATAGTAATTTATTACATCGATGTGAGTGTCATAAATGTCAAAATCCACTGCTGATTGTTCGGCAATTTCAGTAAAGAATTTTAATATATTTACTTTTATTTTTATGTCCTGTTGAAACTGACATTTATTTGCCTTTGAAGTCTGCGAGGAAGGTGAGAAGTAGAACGCACGGTAGCACGCGCGCACGAACATTCGTACACACACACACACACACACACACACACACACACACACACACACACACACACACACACACACACACACACGCATACACACAAATTTACTTTCACGTCCATG
The DNA here is from genome assembly GCF_046866305.1 of Octopus bimaculoides. NCBI lineage: Eukaryota > Metazoa > Mollusca > Cephalopoda > Octopoda > Octopodidae > Octopus > Octopus bimaculoides. The sequence continues at coordinate 40,154,850 of NC_142931.1, read as the reverse complement.
AGCTGAGTGGTGAGACACACTCGCCACACATTCACTCACACACACACACACACACACACACACGAAGATGAACATACTCGCACACAAACACACCCACAGACACATATGTACACCCATTGTCTTTCTTATACATGTACATACATAAATACATACACTATACATATGTCTTGTATGTATGTATGTATGTATGTATGTATGTACGTACGTATGTATGCATGCAGATCTGCGTGTGTATGTGCAGATCTGCATGAGTGTGTATATACAATATGTATTATTGTGTATGTATATGTATTTGTGTGTAAGTATTTAAGTGTATGTATATACGTTTGTGCATGTGTAAGTACATGCATGTATGTGTATGCACACATTCAGTACCAGTCAGCATCTGGGGTTCGTTTCTCATCATCATTTTTTCTTTGTTTCTCAGTATACTGAAAATTGTTTACCTTTTTACGATTATATATGTATGTATGTCATAATTAGTTTTATTTCAAAATTTTTTGCCAATAGAAAAGGAGCTGGTTTCTAACTTAGATCCAAGGCTCCTTCATTGGAATTTCAAAAGCATTAACAGGGTAGTTTCGTATGTAGGTATATGTACAGATGTGTATGTTTTGTTTTATGTATATATTCTCATGCATATACTTACATATCTAGGCATGCTAATATATATACTTAAATGATAAACTTCTGGAAAGTTTTACAGTTCCAGTGAGGGCTTGGATCAGTTGTCTTTGAATCAGCTTTCTCCTTTTTGGTTTTGAGAAGCCTGATTTTTGCTCAGAGACTTACTGCTAAAAACGACAGAGAAGTCCAAATGAAAATTCTTGCAAAGCTGTAAATGAACCAGGATACAATTCTCCAGAAAGTATCAGAAGAGTGCAATATGATATTAAAAATAAGCACGACACAGAAGTAATCCAACACAGAGATTGTTTACAGATAAAACCAGCGTGAAAAAGTTAGAAGATGGATAAAGTGTTTCACAAAAACCATGATATATATCAGGAGATAAACCCACGTAAGGCATGTGGTGGTAGGCCCCTGAGAAAAGAGTGTCTGTTCAAAAAAGTGAAATGTTTTCATTTTGGGAATGCAAGACACATTAAATTGCACTGCAGAACTAAGATGACAAAAAAATTGGACCAAACGAGAAAAAATAAATAGTTTGTCATCAGAGAGAAAAGTTTGTACAATGAACAGAAAATTCATAAAGGTGAGAATCGAAACCACTAGTGTTTCATTTTGATGCAATTAGACATGGGTAGTGACATCACTATCATAAAGGAAGAAACATGGTGGTGAATCCGTAAGCCAAAATTATTTAAATCAAATAAAGTAGCATATGGTGTTACAGAAAAGAAATTATACATCATCGGCAAATATATTTGCAATGTAACTTTTTGCGGTGAAACGAAAAGGACAATCATTTATGTGCTGAAAAAAATCACTACACCTATTTGGCACAGATTGCATGGAGTTATTTAAAATGTGGGATACTTCCATTAGTGTTTTCTGTGAAAATGTAGTTGGTATGGTTAAAAGTTTGAATGAAGTCGAAGAACTGAGACAAAATATTAAAAGATTGTTTCCAAATGTTTTTGGAAGGATTAGGCTGTTTTACTAAAACAAAAGTAAGGCATGTGGCAAAAGAAAAGGCAACACCTGGTTTTAGGTCCAAATGGAACGTGCCATTTGTGACATTAGACCAGCTCAATAAAAAGCTAGAAAGACTATAAAGTCTAGCTATAATTGAAAAAGTTGACTGTTCAGACTGACCAGCTCCAATGGTTTATGTAAAGAAAAAAATAATCAAATATTTGGGTCAATGGAAGAAAAATTTTCTCAAAGTTAGACCTCTCTGAGGCCTATCTACAGATACAGGTAGAGGAAGATTGCACAAACCTTTTAACAATCAACACACAGCATAGATTGTATAATTTCAAGCAGCTTCCTTTTGGAGTAAAAGTGGCACCTGCCATATTCCAATAAGTGATGGACACAATATTAAATAATTGCAACTTAGCTATCACTTATCTTGATGGTATTTTGATAAAGAGTGAGACGGCGGAGCAACACTTAAAGCATATTAAAAAAGTATTTGGAAAAATAAATGAATAGCGGTTTAGACTAAAAGAGGAAAAGTGAATTTTGATGGAAAAAATCAAATATTTGGGTCAAGTAATTGACAAAAGGGGACGAAGGCCAGACTTATCAAGGGCAACAACAGTATGGAATATGCTTCCTAAACGAACATCATATTGTTACAAGCATTTTTAGGCTGTGTAAACTACTATCAAATATATATCCCAAACATACATACATACGTATGCATGCACACACACACACACACACAACACATTGACTTTCATGTCTGCTGAATAGTGAAACACACACTTGCACACACATACACATACATGCATACATGATGATGGATGCTCCTGTTGAAGACAATGAATGAGCATACAGCCTTTGCCAAACGACCTGCACAAATGATTTGTTTATAATGATCAAATGTTTGTGCCACACATTAGTTCACTCACTCCATCAAATCGATATTTCCTGAACAAATGCACATTGTACCACACGCCAGGTATCGGAGTGATTGCAGAGTAATATGAGATAAGGTGTTTTGCTCAAGAACACAACATACATACATACATAATCATAAATAGGTAAACGATTTTCTGTATCTTTAGAAACAAACAAGAAAAGAAAATGGCGGTGAGTGAGAAAAGAACTTCATCCACTGACTGATACAGAGGGTACATACACATATATGCATATACTTAAATGCGTACATACATCACCATCATCATTGTCGTTTAACATCCGCTTTCCATGCTGGCATGGGTTACATAAATACATACATACAAATACATATACATACACAAAGATACATATTGTATATATGCAGTCACACAGATATACACAAATGCATGCAAATCTACATACACACACACACATACATACGTACATACATACATAAATACATATATACAGAAAAAAATATATGTATATGTATTTATGTGTGTAAGTGTATAAGAAAGATGATAGTTGTATGGGTGTATGTGTGTGAGAGAGAGTGTGTGTTCAGCTTTATGTATGTGTATGTATGTGTATATATATATATATATATATATATAAAGTGTAGTATGTTGCCACTTAAGTGTGGCTGACCCATAGGGGTGGATGTTACTGTTGCTTTTAGCCCCAGGAGGACATCTCCTCCAGCTGGCTTATCGACACACGACTGTGTCCTGTTTGCCAAGGGAAGTTATCCCTCTCACCACGATCTGCAGCACGAACGGATCCGGATTTCAGGGTTATTTCCCTTCGTCGGCGTTCGATAGCTACTGACCTTGGCGAGAGAGACAAAAACCTGGCAATCTTATATCTTCTTTTCCAGTGAAATTCTTCACTGATATCGAAAAGGTGAAAACAAGCAATGTTAATTCTCTAAATGAAGTATTAACAGTAACTGCACGATAAAGTGTAGTATGTTGCCACTTAAGTGTGGCTGACCCCTAGGGGTGGATGTTACTGTTGCTTTTAGCCCCAGGAGGACATCTCCTCCAGCTGGCTTATCAACACACGACTTGTCTCTCTCGCCAAGGTCAGTAGCTATCGAACGCCGACGAAGGGAAATAACCCTGAAATCCGGATCCGTTCGTGCTGCAGATCGTGGTGAGAGGGATAACTTCCCTTGGCAAACAGGACACAGTCGTGTGTCGATAAGCCAGCTGGAGGAGATGTCCTCCTGGGGCTAAAAGCAACAGTAACATCCACCCCTAGGGGTCAGCCACACTTAAGTGGCAACATACTACACTTTATCGTGCAGTTACTGTTAATACTTCATTTAGAGAATTAACATTGCTTGTTTTCACCTTTTCGATATGAGTGAAGAATTTCACTGGAAAAGAAGATATAAGATTGCCAGGTTTTTGTCTCTCTCGCCAAGGTCAGTAGCTATCGAACGCCGACGAAGGGAAATAACCCTGAAATCCGGATCCGTTCGTGCTGCAGATCGTGGTGAGAGGGATAACTTCCCTTGGCAAACAGGACACAGTCGTGTGTCGATAAGCCAGCTGGAGGAGATGTCCTCCTGGGGCTAAAAGCAACAGTAACATCCACCCCTAGGGGTCAGCCACACTTAAGTGGCAACATACTACACTTTATTGTGCAGTTACTGTTAATACTTCATTTAGAGAATTAACATTGCTTATATATATATATATATATATATGTGTGTCTGTGTGTGTATTTGTGAGTGAATGTGTATGCATGTTTCCCTATTCAACTCATGGTCATGAATGTCAATGTGTGTTTGTGTGTGTGTGTGTGTGTGTGTGTGTGTGTGTCTGTTTGTGCATGTGCATGAGCACTCGTGTGTGTGTGTGCTACTGTGTGTTTCAATTGTCACCTCTCTCATGGACTGCAAAGGCAAATGTCAGTTTCAACAGGACATGAAAACAAAAGTAAATAAAAAAAAATTCTTTACCAAAATTGCCAAACAATCAACAGTGGATTTTCACATTTATGAGACTCATATTGAAAGATTGCTTTTTTACTTGTTTTCTGGCATAAATTGCCTCTTTATTTGGTGTTTTTTTCACTCGGTTACATGCATGCTTGCATAAAAACAAAGTAGTACTTATATCAGGAATTCCTGAAGTGGGTGCTAACACTTCCCTAAAGGGAACTGGAAAGTTCAAGCAAGGCACTGGAAGAGAAAGAACATGGGAAGGAAGATAGAGGATGACGGAGGGGGTGGGGAGAAAGTAATAAACAGTAAAAAACTAATTGATTCTCCTAAAATTGTTCCCCCTGTGTTAATTAAGTACAATGAAGGCATGAATGTATTTAATGAATACACATACAGACACACATATACAGTCAACAGATGAGATCTAGAAATTCTCAGTATAGAAGACACTTAGTGCTCATATGATCCAAACTTAGACTTTGGCATTTTTACAGAGGATTAATTCCTCAGGGTAAAGAGTGGCTATAAGAGGGATCAAATTGATCAGATATGGGGGCAGTTATGTGGATAAACTAATTAGCTATGATAAATATAACAGCTTGAGTATGAAATACAAAATGTGTTATATATGTATATATGCAAAATGAGAGAAAGTTAAAAGTGGAGATTATCAGATGATAAATATTTAAGTATAAATATACAGATATTTACATTAATAGATTCAACTTACACAGAGTACATATGACAGAGAAAATTAAAGGGGAGGAGGAAAGGTGTTATAAGTCGAACAGCTGTTTCTGGGGGTTTGGAGATCCATCATAATGTTGGTAGATGTAGTTTATTACAATATGTGAGCCGTAACGGAAGCAATCAACATTGGATAAATGAAGCCACAATCAAACTGTTACATTTAATATATCTAATTTGTTTATTGACATTAATGCCTTTATATATATATATATATATATATATATATATATATATATATATATATATAAAATATATAGTTTTAGGGAAAATAACCAATTTTCAAGAACTCATCGATGAAAATCCACTATCACATAGAGAAAAATTAATAATTAAAAGCAGAATAAATGAGTATAATATAAAGTAAAGTAAATATCATAAGATAAATATAATAAAAAGATTACACGTGTTTCATAACCAATTTTCAAATAGAAAAGAAATTTAAATCGATTAAAATCAATTGAAATTATCGAAAATAAGTTCTATTCAAAAATATAGCTACTCGTCAGATCGTAAGTAGAACAATAATTAGATATATATCTCAACCAACAATAAGTACCAAATGAATTAATATGAAATACTTATTATATAAAGATAGAAAAATTATTTAAAAAATATCATAATATCAAAATAATAACCATTCAATAATCATCCCTTCATCCATTATAATAACATGTATATTATATACAAAAAACATCTTACATAAATTATCATTGTTTTAAATTATCATTGTTTTAAATACAAGTTGAACGAAGTTTAAGTTTAAAATAATAATGAAGATAAAATTAGTACATATTTAACCGGTGTAATAGTTAAAGCTATACTATTTAAAGCTAAAGACGTTTATTTAATTATAATTAAAGATCAATTGAATAATAGAAAAATACAAGATTATTTATTTCTACAAACGTAATAATAAAAAATATGAATGAAAAATTTATGAATGGAAAAAATTATGAATGAAAAAATTAGGAAAGAAAAAATTATTAAGAATAAAAGGTTAAACTTTATATATATATACAAAGTTTTGATTTAAAAAAAAACTTTAACGATATTATAAACTATAAAGATTAATAATTAATCAAATAATATTAATCAAAAATAATCGAAAATATATCAACACTATTCCAATCGAAGTTCTAATATTATGTTGAAATGAAACTATAACTTCTAAATAATTTAGTGTTAAATAAGTTATCTATTAAAATAATCTATAAAGAACCAAATGAATAGTATAAAAACAAGAATACATATTATTTTCAAATAGTAGAAAATCTTTAGCAAAGTGAAAACAGTACTTATCCAAATTTTTCCGTAATTTTTATTCTTAATAATTTTTTCTTTCCTAATTTTTTCATTCATAATTTTTTCCATTCATAATTTTTTCATTCATATTTTTTATTATTACGTTTGTAGAAATAAATAATCTTGTATTTTTCTATTATTCAATTGATCTTTAATTATAATTAAATAAACGTCTTTAGCTTTAAATAGTATAGCTTTAACTATTACACCGGTTAAATATGTACTAATTTTATCTTCATTATTATTTTAAACTTAAACTTCGTTCAACTTGTATTTAAAACAATGATAATTTAAAACAATGATAATTTATGTAAGATGTTTTTTGTATATAATATACATGTTATTATAATGGATGAAGGGATGATTATTGAATGGTTATTATTTTGATATTATGATATTTTTTAAATAATTTTTCTATCTTTATATAATAAGTATTTCATATTAATTCATTTGGTACTTATTGTTGGTTGAGATATATATCTAATTATTGTTCTACTTACGATCTGACGAGTAGCTATATTTTTGAATAGAACTTATTTTCGATAATTTCAATTGATTTTAATCAATTTAAATTTCTTTTCTATTTGAAAATTGGTTATGAAACACGTGTAATCTTTTTATTATATTTATCTTATGATATTTACTTTACTTTATATTATACTCATTTATTGTGCTTTTAATTATTAATTTTTCTCTATGTGATAGTGGATTTTCATCGATGAGTTCTTGAAAATTGGTTATTTTCCCTAAAACTATATATTTTATATATACTTTATCTATAAGGCTCAATTTAATTTTAATTTTTTATAAATTGATTTTAATTGAGTTTTTTACCTGTAATTTTGGATTTTGTCCCTAATATTATTATATATATATATATATATATATATATATGTATATATGCATTAGTTTTTGACTAACTGTCATAAATACGAAGGTGAGTCAAAATGTAATGCAAATAAAAATTGCATTACATTCTGACTCGCTGTCGTATTTTATAGATATAACATTGTAAAACCAAAAGAGAAATCTTAGCAGTACAGTATCAAATATTTAAGATATGGGTCTATTCCATCATTAACAAACAAGCTTTTGACTATTATGACTAGTGTGCCTGATTTATCCAGAGGTGTTTGTTAAGAAATCTCTGAAACTATGAAAAAATTCATGCTGGCAAATCAACTAAAGATTTATGCTATTTTAAAGCACTTCAAGACTAATTTTGCCAACAGCCTATTGTTGTCATATATATTTTCATTTATACTATTGGCTTCTTATAAAGTAAAATTTTGCTGCTGATTGCCAAATTCAGAAAAGTGTTTTTCTTGGAGAAGTATTGATCCAAGTGTCTGTTAGTGATTTTTTACATACTGTGTTGCTTAAACCAGCAACTGATATAAGATACCTTTGAGAAATAATACAATACTATAATGAATCGACAAAAAGAGCAAGGGGGAAGAAGAAACAATATGTAACTTTTTATACAACTGGAAGAATGAAGCCAACTCAATAGTTATTATTTGCCAGACATTTGAGGCGAGACACTAGAGGGGAGTTGCTATTTCTTATGAAAGAGTTATTTATGAAGAAAAAGCGATTTCTCTTACAAATATGATGATAGCTGCAACTGGAGGAGCTCTGTTGATGGGCTACTACCATGGATTCATGGCACATTTAGAAAAGGGCAATACCAAATATGTTAGATATGCATTGTATGATTCATCAATAACATAAGCTGTAAGCAACCTTAATTGTTGTTTGCATTACACATTTTAACTTGATTGTACAGCAATTAACAAAATCAGAAACAATTCCCTTGACAAATTATTTGGTCACTTGTGCCAACAAAAACAATGAAGAATTTCATCACTTGCTCTTCCACACTGAACTTCACTGGTTGCCCAAAACTACTTGTTTGAGTTAACTGTGTAATCTTTTTGTGATATCTTGCTATCCATTGAAAAGAAAAATGTTATTTATATGTGACATATTTCAATTTTTAAAACCCAACAAAAGGAGAATCTTTGATCCTTTTTTGTGGAGATGCATCACTTAGCGAATAGGGTGTTGCACTCATGACTAGCCTCCTGTCCAGTGGGAATATATACAATTTAAAATGTGCGAAACCAGCCTTATGAGCTTATGGCTCATGAAAGCCTTTTGATTCTGTTGATCTTGGTGCTGTGTTGACAGGCCCTGTCACTCTGGGTTGGGTGGCATGAGTGACAAACACTGTCACCAATGCCCAACTGGTAACCTCTATCTAGCTCTTCTTAACTGCAACTGCATTGCTCATTAATACAGCATGAATCTGATGTTGTATTAATAGAAAAGTAATGATGTAAGTTCAGCCATAGATGCCAGTTTATCTGAGTATATGAAAAAATTGATATACAATTATATGGGTTAAAAAAAAAAAAAGAAATGACTATATGAGTTGCTGCTGCTTCTTCTTGTTAAAAGATTAGGTGCATCAGTGTTTGGTCCAGCACATGATGATATAGGACAGCATTGTTGCTAGCTGATCCGATGGGATACTTGGCTGTCAAACTCTGGCTGCACACCTGTTGATTTACATTCATGTCTCTGGCATCCTGTGATACATTCACTACAACCTCATACATAAGATGTCACCAGATTAAGAACTATATTGGTTTCAAATTTTGGCACTAGACCAGCAGTTTTGGGGAAGAGGATAAGTTGATTAGATTGACCACAGTACTCACCTGGTTCTTATTTTATAGACCACCAAAAGGATGAAAGGCAAAGTTGACCTCAGTAGAATTTGAACTCAGAGTGTCAAGATGGATGAAACACCACTAAACATTTTGTCTGGTATGCTAATGATTCTGCCAGGTCACTGTTTCCAAATTAAGCACTATATTAATGTTTTTACAACAAGTGTACTTAATCCATACCAACACAGAAAGATGGTGGTTAAAATAATCTGTATATCTCGCGTTCTTATTTTAGGAAGTAGTCAACCATAACGATTTGCTGAAAAAAGAAAAGGAGAATTTAAGAAAAATGGAACTTGCAAACACTTTTGGGGTTGATGATAACCTAAACTTAGAGGTATTTGTTGTGTTTACTTTGCTGTAAGAACATCTTTGAAAAGCACAAACATCTGTATGTGTGTATTTTGATCAATTAATCCTTTCTTTTCTTTTTAACCCTAAAAAGTAACATGTTTATATAATTCATTTACAAATATTTTCTCCTTGTAACTTCTGTGGACCCACTACCACATCTTCGTCCTCTTTACTGTCTCCTCTCACCCTTCTCACTCTCCATTCCCTCTTTAGTCTCTCTCCTTTCCCACCTCTCCCTCTCTTCTCTCTCTCCTCTTTCCCTCTCTCTTCTTTCTGTTTCTAATGAACATAGCCACATATCTCCTGGAAAACACCTATTTCTGTTCTATCTATGCTTTAACCTCTCATCCTCTGGCACAAAGCCATCTCCCTCAATACTACAGCCCTCATTTGAAGGGTTTTGTCTTGTAAGTTACTTGGTACCTACCACGTGAAAAGCACCTAGTACACTTTGTAAAGTGGTTGGAATTAGGAAGGGTGTCCAGCCATAAGCACCATACCAAAGCAGACAGCAGAGCTTGGTGCAGTCTTTTGACTTGCCATCTCCTGTTAAACCATCCAACTCATGCTAACATGGAAGGAGAACATTAAATGATGATGATAATGATGAATAGTAGAATAGCAACAATATCTATAGTAGCAGTGGTGGTGGTGGTGATAGTAATAGTAGTGCTATAATTTTAGATATTAAGTTGAAGAATGGGAATAAATTTTAATTAGGTAATTTTACAACCTAAAATCCATTCATGTTTAGAATAACTTCTCTCCATATTTAAATACCTGATGAATAAATCAGAGCTGAAATCATGTAAGTAACAAATTATGATACACATCAGATGTGATGTGCAAGAGAGAGGACTGTGCTGGTATGATCATATGATGCATAGGGATGAGGACAGCTGTATAAAGAAGTGCCAATCACTTATTGTGGAGAGAACCTGTGGACGAGGTAGACTCAGGAAGATGTTGGACAAGGTGGTGAAATATGATCTTTGGGTTGTTGAGTCTCAGGGATGCAATGACAAGTGACTGAAACTTATGGTGATTTGTTGTGCTTGAGAAGATATGTCAAGCTAAGTGAAATTGTGGTTATGGTCAGTGCTGGTGACATGTAAAAGGCACCCATGCCAGTGACATGTAAAAGACAACCTGTACACTCTGTAGAGTGCTTGGCATTAGGAAGGGCATCCAGCCCTAGAAACCAAGCCAAAACAGATTAGAGTCTGGTGCATCTCTCTGACGTACCAGTTCTAGTCAAACCATCCAACCCATGCCAGCATGGAAAAAAAAATGTGAAATGATGATGATAATGATGATGATGATGATCGTGAAATATCCTCTAAACTATCAAAAGGAATTACACAGTTAGTTTGTTGTTTAGTGAATAACAGGGATCCGGTCTGTGTAAATGGATTGGCCTTGAAATAAGGAACATACTTGTTTTCGTTGTTGTTTAGCCCCAGATCATTCTTGATATAACAGTCTGACCTATGATGAGAAGTACCTCAGATATGATTATACTGTCATTCGTTTCAGACAGCATATTTAGAGATAACTTTATGCAATGTGTCTTTCCTATTCTTAAAACAGCAAAAAGAGATTTGGCTGATATTTAAGGCAGGGGCTACCAAACAGAGGCTTTCTCATTGGTTTGTAAAAGGGCAAAGTTTTTGAGTATAGTTACAAGCTATTTTAATTTCTATGTTAATAGTGTTTTAATACATGTATGTATGCATGTATGTATGTATGTATGTATGTATGTATGTATGTATGTATGAATGTATGTATGTATGTATGTATGTATGTATGTATGTATGCATGTACGTATGTATGTATGTACTTATGCATATTTGTACACATTTAGGTATATGTGTGTGTGTGTGTGCATCTGAATATATATATATGTATTTTTGCCATAATGTCTTGCTTTATCATTTGTTCAATATGCTATATATATAATTATTTTAAAGGTGCTTGATTTGACTAATTCCAGTATACCGAAAGATATTGACTCACCTTCAGTCAACAAGGATCAAATACGAGTAAGTAGTTACATATATAATTTGTTACAGTGGTGATAAACTTCAGATATCTTGGAGTGAGAGGGAGACATAGTGCTGTAAGAGAATAGAATTTGCTTCAGGTAGGAATGATAATGGATAGATGTTACCAAGAATTTTTAATTTACAGTAAGGCACTCTAGTCCTTTGTCACCCTTGCCATGAGGTTCAAGGCCCTCCTTCCACAAATATGCCTCAGATTATAAAGTTTTAAAAAAAACTTAAATGAATGCATATGCATTTATTTATCTTTATCTTTATTCTTAGGGTTTGAAAGATGAAAATGGGAGGCTCAGTCAATTGCTAAGGGAAAAAGAATTTGAAATACGACAACTTCAGAAAGGACTTTCAACACAGAATGATAACATAAAATGTAAGTTGATTTATTAGTTTACACTTTTATAATAAACAAAGCAAAAGAAAATGGCTGTGTGGTAAGAAGTTTACTTCCAAACCACATGGTCTCAGGTTCAGTCCCACTGCATGGCATCTTGAGCTAGAATCTTCTACCAAAGCTTTGTGAGTAGATTTGGAAGACAGAATCTGAAAGGAGCCCATTATATATATATATATATATATATATATATATATATATATATATATGTATGTATAAATATATAAAAAGATAAAGAGAGCAATGGTAAAGTTGGAAATATATTTTATGGATAGTCTTACAGCTGTTTCTGGGAAGATACAAAAACTTCCCTTCATCGGAGACAGAAACTACACTCCAAGTACTGTTTTTTCTTTCTTTCTTTTTTCAGCGCATCACACTCACTCTCACTTCATACTATAACTCTCCGCCTATGGATATAATAATCGATTCCTTTACTATTTCTGTCTCCGATGAAGGGAAGTTTTTGGATCTTCCCAGAAACAGCTGTAAGACTCTATCCATAAAATATATTTCCAACTTTACCATTGCTCTCTTTATCTTTTTATATATTTATACATACACATGCTAATACACAACTTATAATCCCCAATCCTGTTCATATAACAACTGGGGCATAACTAGTCGGTATACAGCACTTACTCGGTATTACCTGTATCTTTTTGAGTTTGGTTAAATCCAATACCCTCCTCAACCTTATATATATATATATATATATATATATATATTAAGAAAATAAAGAAAACATATATATATCTTTGTGTGTGTGTGTGTGTGTGCGTGTGTGTGTGTCTTTTTGTTTGTATCTGTCCCCACATCACTGCTTGACAATCAGTGTTAGTTTGTTTAGGTCCCCCATAACTTAGCAGTTCAGCAAAAGTGACTGATAGAATAAGTACCAGATGTAAAAAAAAAAAAAAAATGAGCACTAGGATTGACTTATTTGATTAAAAGCCCTTCAAGGCAGTGTCCCAGCATCACTGCAGTCCAAAGACTGAAACAAGTAAAAAATAGAAAATATTGAGATACTTTTTATCTACAGATATTTATATTATATGTATGCACCATATTTCATGGCCTATAAGATGTACCTTTTTTACCTCAAAATGGCTTTAAAAATCTCCCTGTGTCCAATGCACTCAATGTAGGCTCAAAACTTGCTCAAAACGGTATGTATGTTTACAAAACATGTGCTGCCATCTATTGGTGAATAATCACCTACAGTATGTTTATATCGAATGTGGATGCAATAAATTGCTTATAATTACTGGTAATAACAAAGATATACAGGTAAGTGGAGGAATTAAATCATTATTTTAGTGGTAATTTATTTTACAAAAGTATAGCCTAGGCTAGGGATGCATCCTATGCACTCATGCATCTTATAGGCCATCAAATACGGTACATGTTTGTGAATGTATCTGTATGTATGTATGTACATGAGCATGCGTCAATATGCAGTATAAAACACACACTGTTTGTTGGAACAGCTGTACAGTTTACTTTTCTAATGCAAAATACTGCTGAACAAATAATATTTGAGGGTTGAATGCAGGATTGCAACTAAATCAAATCTTTGATGATTTGTGAAGAGCAACAATTGAGAGATTCAGGAAATAGTCTAGTGAACAAAAAGGCATCCAATTTCAGAACACATTCATCCAAAGCACAATTTTCGAGTCATTGCTTTTATTAGAATCTGATTTGCTTGAAACTGTACATTTGATTTATAAGGGGATAGATAAATAAATAAAATCTAAGTTTCCAAAATGGGGTTTCTCTGAGGGATCTCTGAAGAAAAGTTACTTGACAGTATGCATAGCTTGCAGATCAGGGAGCCCCTCAGAGTCAAGTCACTACTTCTCTGCATTGAGAAGTCACAGTTCCAGTTCTACAGACATGTGATTAGAATGTCACAGGAAAGAATCACAAGACAGATTCTTGAAGCTGAGCCAAATGGCAGAAGACATTGGAGTAGAGCAAGAATGAGTTGGTTGGATAACATCCATAGTCTCAGTCGGATATACTTGAGAACCTGGCCAGAAAGTGTAATGATGGCTGCTTTTGGTAGAACCCTGTAGAAGTGGTGCCTGAGGACTATCTTTCTTTCTAGTGTATACACACACAAACACACACACATATATACAATAATGCCTCAATATACAAGTTAATTTGTTCCCAGAGACTGCTCACAAAGTGAAAACTCGTAAAGCAAAACAATAATTTCCAATAGTAGTAATGTTATAAATTGTATTTCGTTTCCAGAAAAATATTTTATCTATCAAATTTATAATACTTGTAAATAAATGGTAATAAAACAATAGTAGAATGTAAAGAATATTTTATGTAATGTAAAGAAAATGTTAAGATCATTTATAATAAAAAATATTTATAGTAAAAACATATTTCTAATAAAAAATGTTATTATAATCATTTTCTGAATTACTTTCACTTGCACAAGACTCGTGCACACCATCACTTGTAGATGTGCTTGCCGATTCACAAGCACTTGTTGATGGACTTGTAGATTTCTTTTTAAAAAACATATCTAGAATTGTTTGCTTAGAAGAAGCTTTCTTTTGATCTCTATAAATTTCTCAGTAACATGCAGAGGCATTTGTTATAGCAGTAGAAACTTTTGCACTTTGTTCAAAATTTGGATCTTGTGCTTGAAAAATAAAACTCATAAACCCAGGGTCTCGTAAAGTGGGTCCTTGTAAAGTGAGGTATTAGTGTATGTATATAGATATGTGTGTGTGTGTGTGTGTGTGTGTGTTTCATTCCAAGCCACATGGTGTTGGGTTCAGTCCCACTGCATGATTCCTTGGCTAATAGTCTTCTACTATAGCCCTATGCGGACCAAAGCCTTTGAGTAGAGTTAGTTGATGGAAACAGAAAGAAGCCTGTTTTATTTTATGTGTATGGATGTGTGTGTGTGTGTGTGTGTGTGTGTGTGTGTGTGTGTGTGTGCATGCGTGTGTGTGCATGTATTTGTGTCACCTTGTCTTGGCATCACAAAAGAGTTGTAAATGAGCATCACTGTCATACGTGCAGTGTCATTCATTTCCAATAATCTGCAAAAACATGTCTCGCTATAGAGAAATATTATCTTGCTTGAAAACAGTTGAGAGTTGGTAACAGGAAGGGCATCCAGCTGTAGAATAATCTGCTTCAATAAACTCTGGGGGACCCATAGAAGCATAGAAAAGTGGAGGTCAAAATATTGATGGTGATGATAATGATGATAGGCTTCTTTTGATTTCCATCTACCAAACCCACCATGCAAGGCTTTGTTCAGCCCAGCGCTGTAGCAGAAGTTATTTACTAGCTCAAGGTGCCATGTAGTGAGACTGAACCTGTGCCTCAGCTTTATTTATTTATTATTATGAGGAGAGAAAAGTCCCCAAACAATTTCACATCCTAAACTCTTTGGGTTTGTGCAATTTGTAGCAGTAAAAAATATATATCATGTTACCTACAACTCAAAACGAACTGCTTCATATTTAAGATTTACATGCTTGTGGGTTCAGTCCCACTATGTGGTGCCTTGGGCAAGTGTTTTCTGAGTGGATTTGGTAGACAGGAACTAAAAGTAGCCTATTGTGTGCATAAGCATATAAAAGTGGGGTGCTGAAAAGTTCCTTGTTTTAGGTAAAAGAAAATAGAGAATGATCAGTTAATTATGATTTTAGTCAATATATTTCCCTCTCAGATTCACACACTGATTGCTGTGATCCTTCAGTTTTTCTGAGCCCTGTAAAAGAACTTGGAAGTTTGGGCCTCCAACCAGGCCTTTTGCAGTACCTTTAAAATCAGGAACTTTATAAGCAGCCCCTTGTATATAGAGTAAGGTAAAATGAAAAAGTAAAATCGTTGCATCATTTGAAAAGAAAATTTCATTTAGACAGAGAATATAAGCATACAAGGTCTCTTACAGCTGTTTCTAAAATAGCCAAGCAGCTGTAAGAAACCACTATTCCAGAAACAGCTGTAAGAGACTCTGTATGTCTATATACTCTATTTAAATTAAATGTCCTTTTCAAGCGATGCCAAACGTTTTGCTTTTTATTTTTACTTTAATCTACATTTACTTGCTCAAGGAAAAACCGCTTCTAGCCTTCTATGTCAGGCAGTTTCAATACCATACTTTCAGTTGTAGTTCAAGCTGCAATTTTAGTAGTAAAACTAAAATGTGTATGTATGTGTGTATGTGTGTGTGCATGTGTAGGTGCATGTGTGCATGTGTGTGTGTGTATGTGTGTGTGTGTGTGTGTGTGTGTGTGTGTGTGTGTTACTGTCTCATTTCCTTGACATTGTGTGATAGTTGTAAATGGGTGTCACTGTCATGCAAGTGGTATCTTTCATTTCCAGTATTCTGTGGAAACATGTCTAGTCACAAGTAGTACCTTACTTACCTAGAAACAGATGAGGGTTGACAACAGGAAGGGCATCCAGCTGTAGAAACTCTGTCCCAACAAATTCCATTGACATGTGCAAGCATGGAAAAAACGGACATTAAAAATGATGATAATATTGATGATGATGATGATGATGATGATGACGATGATTTACTGACTTACTATTCTACTTTGACAAGACTTCTTTTTATTGATGCAGTAATCTTATAATTATATTATATTTACAAGAGAATATTTTACTTGTAGTGCCAGAGATTACAAATGATACTGCAGCTATGAAAATTGTTGAACTCTCCAAGAAACTGCGCAAAGCAGTGGCAGATCTGGAGGTTGAGAAAACAAAATCAAGATGTTTAGCAAAAAAGTATGAAGAACTGAAGCAAGAGGTAATTACGAGAATATTAATGTATCTTGAATTTTAATGTATTATTTAAAATGTTATAGTAAATTTTAATGTAAGATCAAATATATAGTGCAAGTGTTTATTGACAATAAACATCTCCAAATATAAGAATATCTGTTTCACCACGGGATTTTACATCAAGAATTTTGCAAAACAAGTAGATAGCTGTATATATATGTATACATATATATATATATATATATATACATATATATATATATATATATATATATATATATATATATATATATATATATATATATATATATATATATATATATATATATATGTTGTTGTACTTGGGGATGGTCATATTGCCAGTTTAGCCAATAAAAACACACGCACTGTATATTTGGTATTAATTTGCTTCAGCTTTCATCATCATCATCA
Source organism: Octopus bimaculoides (assembly GCF_046866305.1). Taxonomy (NCBI): domain Eukaryota; kingdom Metazoa; phylum Mollusca; class Cephalopoda; order Octopoda; family Octopodidae; genus Octopus; species Octopus bimaculoides. The sequence continues at coordinate 40,137,555 of NC_142931.1, read as the reverse complement.
TCATCATCATCGTTTAACGTCCGCTTTCCATGCTAGCATGGGTTGGACGATTTGACTGAGGACTGGTGAAACCGGATGGCAACACCAGGCTCCAGTCTGATTTGGCAGAGTTTCTACAGCTGGATGCCCTTCCTAACGCCAACCACTCAGAGAGTGTAGTGGGTGCTTTTACGTGTCACCCGCACGAAAACGGCCACGCTCGAAATGGTGTCTTTTATGTGCCACCCGCACAAGCCAGTCCAGGGGCACTGGCAACGATCTCGCTCGAAAATCCTACAGGAGCCAGTCAGGCGGTACTGGCAACGGCCACGCTCAAAATGGTGCATCTCATGTGCCACCCGCACAAGAACCAGTCCAGGGGCACTGGCAACGATCTTACTTGGCTTGCCGGGTCTTCTCACGCACAGCACATTTCCAAAGGTCTCGGTCAGTAGTCATCGCCTCGGTGAGGCCCAATGTACGAAGGTCTTGCCTCACCACCTCAGCCCAGGTCTTCCTGGGCCTACCTCTTCCACGGGTTCCCTCAACTGTTAGGGTTTGGCACTTTTTCACGCAGCTATCCTCCTCCATTCTCACCACATGTCCATACCAGCGCAATCGTCTCTCTTGCACGCCACAACTGATGCTTCTAATGTTCAGCTTTTCTCTCAAGAGTTCAGCTTTTATATTACATTAATCTTAATCTTATTTCGGCCAGAGTTCTTTCGTCACACTTCTGTGACCTCATCAGTGGTCCTTTGTTTCCTTCTTTCTTATGTGTGTCTCACCTTGCTAACTATCAGCCATTTTGTATTTTGTATTCCTATTGTATGTGTCTACGCATGCGTGTCCTTCAATGTGTCTGTGTCTTTTGTAAGTGCATGTGTGTATGGGGAGTGTCTGTTTCACCTATATTCTCTGTTAATACGTGTTCATTTGTATTTGTTTTTATTTATTTATTTGTTCATGTGTTTTTTTTTGTTTTTTTTTGTGTTTAATTAAATTTTGTTAACGTATGTAGTATTTAATTCCATTTGTTTATCTATGTATTGTATTATACTTTGTTCATATTATTATTGGTTTATGGGTAACATGTCACATGCTGTGGTTTGTGGTTTGTTAGTGGTGTGTGTTAGTGTTCCATTCTAGTTTCCTATTCAGGCTAGGTTTCTCTTCTATTACGTGTGTAGTAGCTTCAGTAATTTGTCTAAGTGCTGCATCACTGCTATGTGTAGATAAGATTTTAATTTCTATGTTGTTGATTGAGCCTCTATGTTCTTGTTCAGTGTGCTGGTACAGAACTGATGAGTTCTTCCCTTCCTTAAGTTCCCTCCAATGTTCGTTTGCCCGCTCCCCTATGCTCCTTGCTGTTTCGCCTACATATGTCATTGTCTTATTTCTACATCGTCCCTCTGTACATCTTATACTATAGACCACATTTCTGGTTTTGCAGTTCGTTTGTGGGCTAAATCTACATACGATACAGTTCCTATCAGTGCAGGGGGTTCTACTGAAAGGGTATGTTCTACTGAAAGGGTATGTTCTACTGATAAGGAATTTAATAGGGTTGCCTGGCCTTTCAACAACCTTAATTCTTAGCTTAAGTTTGTCTAGAGCCTTTCTAAAGCGGTACGCCAGTTCGCCGCTAGGGGTGGTGTCGACGAACATGACGCTCTGGTACTTGTGGCTATTGTACCATGAGCTTGCCTTCCCTATTTTCTTCTTAGTCCTTTCTATGGTGTTCCATGATTTGCTCCTATAGAGTGGGCAAATCCCATTCCTATCGTTGCGTTTGATTGTTTCAAACTTCTTCATAGCTCCTTTATATACCCTGATCCTTTCTTTATGGCTGTAACCTGAGAACTGCATGCGGTGGACGAAATGTTGTATATGTCTCTTTAATTCTGTAGGGTCGCACATGCAGGAGACATTTTGCATTACTCTGACGAGGTCTGCCATCAATATGTTGAATTTGGCATTGTCCGCAATAGCCGAGTTCCGGTGGATCAGGTATTTGGAGGCCATAGGTTTTGTATAGTGTGAATGGAGGATTCTGGTTTTACTGTTCTTAGTTTCTAGCCAGAGTTCAGTATCTAATACAGGTAATCTATGGTTAGGGTGTTTAGTAGGGTAGTCTATCGTAACTTTAATACTCTGGTGGATGGAGTTAGCTATTTGCTGGATGCTCTCCATAGTCTTAGTTTCTATTTCTATTTCAGGGGTACTCTCTTGTGGGGGTGTCTTTACCACTAAGTTGATATCATCGACATATCGAGAGTACACATTCACGAGTATGAAGTTCTGTATCAGGCGTTCCTTAAGCCTTCTGTCCCACCATACCATGAAGAGATTGGCCACATCACCGGCGATACTAACACCGATGGCTGCCCCCTCGTCCTGGGCGTATAATTTGTTAAATTTAAAGGTGTGGCCTTTTAGGGTGACCTTTATACTAGCTCCTAGTGCATGTGCGATCATTTTCTTTACCTGGTGGATATTAGTGGGGGTCCGTATGGCTCTGGTCCATCCACTCCATCTCTCTATAGGGGTCTTCCTAGCCATAGAGGTAATTGTGGGTGGTCTACCTCTTAGACGTCTACTAGGGCAGAAATTTCTAAGGTTGTATCTATCTAGATATACATCGTCATATGTCAATCTAAGTAGGAGGCCCAGTTCTTCTGTGTTGACTTTTTGGAACTCTACTTCGCTCTCGTTGATCATCTCCACGCACTTTTCCACTGCAAAATCCACGTCGATAGATGGGTATAGTGATACCACATCCATGCTACCACTATACACCCTGTCAGGTTGCAAGTGTTGCAGTCGTTGATCCTACTGAGGAGATCTTCCGTGCTGTCACAGACATCAGGTGACATCAGTAGAACCCCCTGCACTGATAGGAACTGTATCGTATGTAGATTTAGCCCACAAACGAACTGCAAAACCAGAAATGTGGTCTATAGTATAAGATATACAGAGGGACGATGCAGAAATAAGACAATGACATATGTAGGCGAAACAGCAAGGAGCATAGGGGAGCGGGCAAACGAACATTGGAGGGAACTTAAGGAAGGGAAGAACTCATCAGTTCTGTACCAGCACGCTGAGCAAGAACATAGAGGCTCAATCAACAACATAGAAATTAAAATCTTATCTACACATAGCAGTGATGCAGCACTTAGACAAATTACTGAAGCTACACACATAATAGAAGAGAAACCTAGCCTGAATAGGAAACTAGAATGGAACACTAACACACACCACTAACAAACCACAAACCACAGCATGTGACAACATGTTACCCATAAACCAATAATAATATGAACAAAGTATAATACAATACATAGATAAACAAATGGAATTAAATACTACATACGTTAACAAAATTTAATTAAACACAAAAAAAAACAAAAAAAAACACATGAACAAATAAATAAATAAAAACAAATACAAACGAACACGTATTAACAGAGAATATAGGTGATACAGACACTCCCCATACACACATGCACTTACAAAAGACACAGACACATTGAAGGACACGCATGCGTAGACACATACAATAGGAATACAAAATACAAAATGGCTGATAGTTAGCAAGGTGAGACACACATAAGAAAGAAGGAAACAAAGGACCACTGATGAGGTCACAGAAGTGTGACGAAAGAACTCTGACCGAAATAAGATTAAGATTAATGTAATATAAAGCTGAAGCAAATTAACACCAAATATACAGTGCGTGTGTTTTTATTGGCTAAACTGGCAATATGACCACCCCCAAGTACAACAACATCTGTTTCAACACACGATTTCACATCAAAAATCTTGCAAAACAAATATATATATATAGATAAAGATAGATATGGCTGGTCTATGGTGTTACCTTGGGTTTCATGTCCACAAAGTGCTTAGCCTTACTGTGTTTCTTCAGACCCTAAAACCCCTTGGCCTATGACCTCCCTAGCAAGTGGCCTCTCTAGCAAATGGAAGAGGAAAAGACTTCATTACTGTCAACAAGCGATTGTCTCCCTTTGACCACCATTAATTGACTATGTTGGTGTGTGGATCCCAGGATGCCAGCAGGAATTTCCTGAAGTGCAAGCAAGGTCTAAAGACCTCTGTCCTGGAGTTAAGGATGTTCCCCAGGTCGAGGAAGTCCTTTAATATCCTTGTCTGTTCAGCTATGCACAATTTATAACGCTTGGTCCCATTCATATAGGGGCCTAGATTTTCTAGGATTTTCCATGATATTACATGTGGAGTTCCATCATTTTTCAGCTGCCATACATGGCTGGCTAAGGACATAGTGTATCTCCTTTCTGGGATCCTGAAGGAGGATCTGTGGTTGGAGAGGCACTGTTTGAACATATTACTGGAACATCCAGTGTATCTCCATGTGCAAGTGTTGGTGACTCGGTTTCTGTTGATGTAGATGCTGCTGCTACCACTGTTGTTGGTGTTGGTGTTGTTAAAGCTGGCACCAACAGCAACAATAGCAGCAATTTTAGACTCAAACCACATATCAATTGCTTGCCAAGTGGCTATGTTGCTGACTATATTATACAATACAAGTGCTTTCCTTCTCTTTTGCTCATATTCTCGGTATTTTTTTTTTTTGTCTTATTAAAAACACTGTGCTGAATTTGGCTGCTTCACTCTATTGGATGTTAGTTAAACAGCTTATCTTATGAACAAATGGGGTACTTATCAAGATAATGCTCTACAGTTAGAGAGCTATCAGAAGTATAAGTGATAGAGAAATAGTCAGAGGCTTTTAGTTGGATATTCCTTATTTATTTTATCTGAAATTGATGTTTGTGATGTCTATATTTTTAACCTACAGAAATTCCTATCAGTGATTCTGTTTTGTTGACACAACCAAATACATAAAACTATGAATAAGTGTTTTAAGAGTTTGTAATTTTTCTCAATCAGAATTTTGCTGTTGTAATCTTTCTGTTATTGTAACAAAAATGTTGTTCTTTTCAGGGAAAAGATACTACACAGGAACCCAAAGATATAACTGATGTGAGTATTATTTAAAATTCAATAGTCAGACATAAACATATGAGGGTTAGGCATAACATTTCAATAAACTGACATTGGTTGTTGAAAATGTACATGGTGGTAGAGTAACTTTTCCTTTGTACAAAGATACTATTTGATACATTTGCACCATTGTTTTGAACCTAACTCTCAAATCCACTTTGAAAAATTTCAGATGTACACTGTCTGCACCAACTATTTCACTGCCACTTTCACTTCATCTGTGTCATCAAATTGTCTCTGAAGACTGTCCTTCATGGTAGTGAAGAGGTGGAACTATGAGAGCAACAGATCTATGCTGTATAATGGGTGGAAGACTATTGAGCAACCCAATTTGCCAACTGCCTGATTTTGTTGCTAAGATATATGTGGGTTGTTTTCAGATTCATGCTTGGTCTCTTCTGCCTAATGGTTCCTCTAAGCTGTTTGTGTGTCTTAATATGTAACTCACTATTCATAGTAACAGCTATTTTCCAGAATATCAAAAAAAGCCATCTCCAAAAAGCAGTTATGAATTTCTGTTCCAATTTCTGTCTCTTGAACATTTTTAGGTCTTAAAAGAAGAGGTGTGATGAGCTTTTATTTCTGGAGCATAAAGATATGACCACATTTCGTTCTCAGCCACTAGAAAGGAAAAAAACAATGTATCATTGGCTTCAAACACTCCCAGCAGATCCAAGCATTCCTTCACCTTTTCTCATTCAAATTGAGTATAGAATGAATACACTAGAGTTAATTAGGAAAAATATAGCAAATTAGTATATAGATAAATTATAGAGATATAAGAAAGTCTCCAAAAATAATTTAGTGTTGAGAATGAGTGAGAAAATAATTAAACCATTAATAAGCTATAATTACATTGGCAGTAATATTAACTGGATGAAGAAAAATAGAACATGATAAATTAATGGAAGAATGGAAGTAACATATGGTTGGCTATATGTGACTTTATGTTGCATAAATTTATATATATGTTTATGACCTGGATACTAATTGAAGGCTTATAACTACTTACTTGGGTTTAATTTGCATATATGTATAATGATACATATATGCAAATTAAACCCAGTTAGGTAGTTATAAGCTTTCAATTAGTATCCCAGTCATAAACATATATATAAATTTATGCTAGATTGAATGCTAGCAAATTAAAATAAAACCTGTTAAATACTTACTTTGAAGTTTTGAAGTAAAGCTCTCAAAATTAATAAAAAAGAGAAGCAGAACCAATAATTGTCTGAATCCACTGGATTATAACAGTATTTATTTCTTTATTGCCCACAAGGGGCTAAACATAGAGGGGACAAACAAGGACAGACAAAGGGACTAAGTCGATTACATCAACCCCAGTGTGTAACTGGTACTTATTTAAGCGACCCTGAAAGGATGAAAGGCAAAGTCGACCTCGGCATAATTTGAACTCAGAACGTAACAGTAGACGAAATACTGCTAAGCACTTTGCCCGGCATGCTTATGATTCTGCCTGCTCACCACCCTGGATTATAACATTATTGCCCCACTTATTACAAATAATCTATATATATAAAACAAAAGATGTTTGTGTGTGTGTCTGTGTGTGCAATACATATGCACTTCTACAGTTTTCAACCAATTTTCACCAAACGTTACTCACATATTACTTATGTGCCAAGGATGGTCATGCACTATAATTTTTTGTCCAGAGCTCCTGTGTAAAGTGAGAATTAGAGAAAAAAGGTGTTTTATACAAGTTTTTCTCTAAAAACTGCAGTTTTCAACTGATTCTCTCTTTCTTCTCATTCTCAGTTTCTCTTGTTTACACATATTATCTCTCACCTTCTGTAATAGTTTCTCCCTTTTAGTTTATGTCTTCTTTCCTTCCTTCTTTCTTTCTTTCTTTCTTTCTTTCTTTCCTTCTTTGTTTATTTGTTTGTTTGTTTGTTTCTTACCTTCCTTCCCTCCTTCCATCTTTTTTCTTTCCTTCTTTTTTCATTCTTTCTCTCTCTTTCTTTCTTTCTTTCTTTCTTTCTTTCTTTCTTTCTTTTGTTCATTTGTTCCTTTGTTTGTTCGTTCCTTTCTTTCTTTCTTGCTTTCTGTTCAACAAAAGGTGGTGCTCCAGTATGGCCACAATCAAATGACTGAAACAAGTAAAAGAATAAGAAACTAGGCCATTTTAATCCCAAGCAATGCTGGGTATTTCTGTTTGTAATTTAATAAAGTGAATAAAATAAGTAATTTAAATCAAATTATTATATATAAAATATATAAGAAAAAACTTGAATTAAATTTAATTAAGTAAATAAATATAAATAATAAATAATCCCACTAGTAAAAGCATCAAATTAGCAGAGCAGCAGGAATAGGTTTAAAATAGTTCTAACTAGGGAAGAGTTATTAGTTGAATTTTGAGACAAATTCTATAAATTTTATTAGTTTTATAAAATCACTAATTTAAAGTTACACCCACCTATTTTATCTTGTTTGAATGATAATATGTTAAGTTTATTTAGAGCCAAACTAAATTGATGATTTTTAATAAGGTTTCATAGGGTAGTTATAATTAACAGGTCAAGAGAACATTACTGAGTGGAGTTACTCTGATCCTGGGTGGAGTCAGTAAATTTAAAAGCAGTTGAAAATAAAATATGCCATATAGTTTTTCTTCTATTTTCTTTTATTGTCTGTTCTAATCAATTATATTATTGTCTTACAACATTCTTTTTACTTTATTATTCCTGGACTGATACTCTATTAATCAGCTTAACAGATAAAGTGAACTTCAGCAGGTGGGTCGATAACTAAAGGGTCAAGTTTGAAATGCTGAAGTTCACTTTATCTGTTCACAGACATTCTATTTTAAAGCGATCTAAATTCAAATCTTCCATCAAAATTTCATGCTAATTTAAGTTTCAAGCACCAGCTTAATAATGACAAAATTATTTTACCAAGAGCCAGAAGGAATGTGGCTAGTTATTCCATCCAATATTCAAAAGGCTCAGCCAGTTTGCTGAACACAACTTAGTGTTGTATTTCCCAGGCAATGCTGGGAAATAAAATCCTAGTAGGTTATATGGTAACATAGTAAATCCTTCTGCTGTGTGTTTTATTTTTTAGTGACTTCCAACTTATTCTGCAATTTCTGTTCAGCTCCTTTCAAGGGCTCGGAGTAACAACTGTAACAATGGTGTTTCTGCTGATGCTACCTAGAGTAGGAAAGCAATGTTTTGTGATATCCAATTAATCTGGAAACTATTTCTATTTTATTTTGTTCTTTTTCATTTTCATTTTCATTTTCTCTTTGTCCGTGACACAAACTGAAGCAGATAAATGTACCCTGCTCTGGAGTACAGCACAATGTTCCTTATAGATATTACAGTTTTCCATTCATAAGCACATGTTCAGTAGTTCAACATCTTAATCTCTTTAGCTCAGAAATCAGATATATCCACTCAAAATTTCATTACCTTTATCTGTGGAAAGCAGTTTTACATAACAATATTTCTTTTTGTTATGTTTGAAACTACTTTTTGCTAAGATATGTCAAATTTACCAAGGCAACATGACTTGCTGAAAATAGCAAATTTATTTTTCAGTAGATATTTAACATCATTACAGGAATAACCATAAAATTTAATTTCACACTTAAAGGGTTAATCTCATAGCCATTATCACTATAAAAAAAGCAGTGAATTGGCAGGACCAGTAGGGGTTTAGATAAAAATGCTTTGCAGTATATAGTTATATATCTTTATATTCTGCGTTCAAATCCTGCTGAGGTCAACTTTGCCATTCATCCCTCCTTCCAGGTTCAATACAATAAAATACTAGGGAAGATTTAGGACTGGTCTTAATCAGATATACCTTCCCACAAAATATGAAGTTTTGTGCCTACTTTAGAAATCAATATTATTATAAAATTTGCTCTGCTATTTAGCTTGAAGAAGAAATCAAACAGTTGCAAGGGAAACAAAAACAAATGGAGAGTAAGATGAATGAATGGAGAAACCAGTGTCAAGTTTTGAAGCAAGAACTGAAGTTGGCTAACAAAGTAAGTATGCTATAAATGCCATTTTATTGACTTCATAACTGAATATAGTAGATAATACGATTGTAAATTATAAATGAATGAAACCACAGTATAGTTCTTTTGTTTCATTGTAAATCTTTCATTGAAATCAACTTCTATTTAAGTATTCTTTCATTATCTTACTGGTTTAAGTCATTGGACTGTGATCATGCTGGGGCATCATCTGTAGTCAACCATATTGTATTTCAATTTGGGATTTGCTTTGTTGATCTTTATTTTCAAATCACTAAGCTATGGGAGATAAACACAAACATAACACTAGCTAACCAGTGTAAACAGACACAGGCATAGTTGCACACACACACACACACACACACACACACACACACACACACACACACACACACACACACACACACTTTCTCACTCATATACACATATACATACATATACAATTGGTGCTTATCATCTCCTCACAACTTTGTCTCCTGAGAGAAAACTAATAAATATGTGGATGCATGGTGTATATGTATATATAAATATATATATATATATATATATATATATATATAAATTTAAAGAATAAAGTAAACGCATATTATAACTGCATACTTTTATTCCGACATATGTTTCAAAGAATTACAATTTATGCAATCCATGGGAATCGGTGATGTTAAAAATGTAAACTTCTCCTCAGGGAAAAGTATGAGAACCAGCTTAAACGTAAGACATTATATTCGATTATAATGTCTTACGTTTAAGCTGGTTCTCATACTTTTCCCTGAGGAGAAGTTTACATTTTTAACATCGCCGATTCCTATGGATCGCATAAATTGTAATTCTTCAAAACATATGTCGGAATAAAAGTATGCAGTTATAATATGCGTTTACTCTATTCTTTAAATTTATATATACTCAAATACCCAAAATATCAAGGAGTTTCTACTTCATAAACAGGAGTTACACCACGGTTATTTTGTGATATTTGCTACCCCGGTATCTATTAACCAATTTATTTTATCCGAGTTATTTTTTACTTGCAGAAAATAAATACATATAATAATATATATATATATATATATATATATATATATATATATATATAACTGATTGTGTCCTTTCACCTCCAACAATAGAGAGCAGTCAACATGTTTCATTTCATGTTGATTACCTCTGACGAGCATGGGGTTACGTAACACTGTTGTACCCTTAGCGCAAAGCTAATTGGTAAGATGAGCTGTGATGGATATATAATAACTGTACACTTCAGATAATACACCCACTCTGTTGATAGTGCATCTTTTTCCTGACTTATGGACTTTTAGATGACTTATGCTATATATATATATATATATATATATATATATATATATATATATATATATATATATATATATATATATATATATATATATTATATATATATATATATATATATATATATATATATATATATATATATATGGATATCTATATCTATCTATCTATCTATCTATCTATCTATCTATCTGTCTGTCTGTCTGTCTGTCTGTCTGTGTGCCTGTCTGTCTGTCTGTCTGTTTGTCTGTCTATCTATCTATCTGTCTGTCTATTTATCTATTTATCTAATCTTTCTCTCTCTCCCCCTTCTCTCTCTCACATACACACACTCTCTCTCTCTCTCTCTCTCTCTCTTTCTCTCTCTCTCTTTCTCTCTCTCTCACACACACACTCCCCCCACTCTCTCTCACACACACACTCATACACTCACGTTTATTTATATATTTACATATATAAACTCCCAGATACTTACCCATAGTGTAATGTTGATATATTCCTTTTTGTTTTCATTCTTTTTAGGTTATTAGTCAAGAGGTTGGAGAAGGGGCAAATATTCATGCTTTGCTTTCTGAAAGTTCTTCATGGAAAGGACGAGCACAGCAAAATCTCACTCTACAGCAAAAGGTAACTATCGTTTTGTAAAAAGTAATGGAAAATAAAAATTTCTTGTGATATGAAATAAATACAAAAAAGCATTAATGAAAATCTGTTGGACAATGAACATAGATGAATTGAAGTTAATGTAATTGAGGAGTTAACAATAAAAACAAAAACTGAAACACATTATGACTAACTGTCATGTACAGTTGTCATTTCTAGGTCAGAATATGAACTATTGCTTTGTGACGTGTGACATTTTCTTGAGTGGCTTAAGCACCCCATATACTCTTCATAACTTTTTTATTTTTCAGAATTTTCCGAAAATTTTTATGAATTTGTGTTCTACATAGGGGAATTCATGCAGTTAGGCAAAAAATTTTTTCGTGTGTGATTTAAGGGCGATTTTACTGTTCTTTTTAGCACATCTCACGACCACCTGATACGTTCCTCATTTCTTTGTCACTCTGACATGTATTGATGTTTCTCAATATTTTTCTCCCCATAAACACATTTAATGCAGCAATGATGCACCCAAGGGTGGTCCACTGCTGGGATTTAAGCAAAAAGTTCAGACTGACTGTATTTTAAACACTGATTTTTAAAAAAAATTGAAAAAAGTAGAACTTTGGGGATTTATGATGGCAGGAGGGGTTAAAAAAATTAAGAAAAACAATTTATGAATTCCCATGTGTTGAACACAAATTCACGAAAATTTTCTGAGAATTCCCCAAAATAGAAAAAGTTATGAGGGATTTTATGGGGTGCTTCAACCAGAATTTCACTGAAAGAAGTTAGATTTTGCTGCTTCTTTACAGTAGAATTTATGACAAAAAAAAAAAAAAAAGAAGGTATGGCTAAATGGTTAAGAAGTTTGCTTTGTTGCCATATAGTTTCAGGTTCAGTCTGTGTATGTGTGTGTGCCTGACTTTGTGTTTGTCTCCTCCCATTGCTTTGACAACTGGCATTGGTTTGTTTACATCCTCATAACTTAGCTGTTTGGCAAAGACACTGATAGATTAAGTACCAAACTTAAAGAAAAAGTAAATTCTGTGGTTGATTTGTTCAGATAAAAACCTTCTTGGCCCCAGCATGGCTGCAAGTCTGGTGACTGACAATAGTAAAGGATATGAGTTAAAGAAGTAAAAAGAAGGTAAATTCATATTAAACTTGCTTTGTGAAATCCACATATTCAATGTAGAGTTCAATTGAATTGCAGCCAGACATATTTCTAACAAATTATACAAATTAGTCTAAAGTAAATGCACAATGCTCATAATCTTATCAGGCCCTTTTGGACTGGTATGATTGATGTTGTTGATATTAAAGCTATGCATTTCTTGACCACCACCATTATCATCATCATTATTATAATCATCATTTAACGTCTGGTGTCCATGCTGGCATGTGTTGGATGGTTTGACTAGGGCTGGTAAGCTGAGGGTCTGCACCAGACTCTAGTTTGATTTGGTATGGTCTCTATGGCTTGATGCCCTTCCTAATACCAACCGCTCCGAGAATGTAATGGGTGCTTTTACATGCCACCGGCACGAACACTAGTTGCTGGACATCAGTATCTGCCATGACTAAAATTTCACTTGGCTTAATGGGTCTTCTTAAGTACGGCATATTGCCAAAGGTCTCAGTCACTAGTCATTGCCTCCATGAGGTCTAACACTTTTTATGTGCCACCAGCATGGGTGCATGGGTGCTGTTTATGTGACACTGGCATTGGTTACATTGGCTCAGTAAGATAAATGGGGACAGGGATGAGCCAATATTCTGTGGCCTCTATGTTGGTCATGATTGGGTACGAGCTCCATGGCTCCACACCCGGGACGCCATGGAGCGACACGGCTTTGGGCTCACCGTCACATCGGTGCGTGCAGTCCAGCTCCTCCTCACGTGGGGTCGGTTGGTCCTGTTAGTCATGAGCAAAGTGTGGCCTGCAGGAGTTTCTGAATAGTGCAACTAATGAAGTTACCTTGAGTATTTTTAGTAGTTTGGCCTGCCTGATGTTGATTTATGTCTCATGTAGCCCGCTTCTTAAAAAAAGTTGTTAATGTCTGCTCTATTTTATCATTTAATTTGCTACAAATAGTAACCAAAGCTTCCTCAAACCAAATCCTACTCCCTAAAAGAAAGAAGGACACCTTGGATAATGTAGTCCTAGAATACATTGTCTGAGTGAAAGACAAGATGGTCACATTTGGAATGCATTTGATCATAGGTCTTTTGATCATGACTGACTTGGGGTTGAACAATAACAAGATAGGAAGTGGGAAGAATATGACAAGAGGAGAGTTCTAGAGAGGAATGATGTAGTAAAGTGCTTAGTACAAAATCTGTCAAGATGAGACAGAGCAGAGATGACAGAAATCCTCATTGAATTATTACTCATGATCACAGAAATGACAAATATTCATGATCAGAGCTTAAAAAGATAAAAGCGGTTTTTTTCACTCAAGTGGCAATTAATTGGTGTCTTTTATGAAATAATATGTTATTTATCAGATAACTCTAAGTTTTTATTTCCTATTGTTAAGTTGCTTCATATTTGAAAGCTTAACAATACAAAATAAACATATATATTACAAAATGTTTATTTAGAATAGCTTAAGAAAATACCCAAGAGAAATATCTAGCATAATAAACAGAAATGTGCCAGGTCTCATATTTGTAATATTCATCATTATCCTCATCATCATCATAATTTAACATCTAATTTCCTGTTTGCATGGGTCCGCCGGAGTTTATTTGAGACAAATTCTCTACAACCAAGTGCCCTCATCTGTTTCCAAACAAGGCAGTTATTCCCCATGGCCAGACATGTTCTTGCATAGCATTGGAAATGAATGACACTACATGTATGACTGACACTCAATTGCAACTATCATGTAATGTCAAGGTGCGGGGCAGACACACACACGCACACACGTATGCATGCACGCATGCACACACACACACACACACACACACACACACACACACACACACACAGAGGCTTTTTTCAGTTTCACTCTACCAAATCCACTCACAAAGTTTTAATCAGTTCAGAGTTACAGTAGCAAATGTCTTCCCACACAATCACACCTGCATAATATTGTGGGTTGAAAAACTTTACCAGCTGAAATGAAGAAGAAATTATCATAGTAGTCCAAAACTACTTCAAAGAGAGTTTAAAATCTGAAAACAATAGGTAATGGAAATAACTTCAACAAGATCAGTTATTCAAGGTTTTTAGACAATATAGTCATTGCAAACTGGAGTGGATCTGGTCATTAAAACCAACTGAGAGAAACATTTGATTTGTTTGTCTTATTAAACTTCATCAACAAAGCAGATTGTACTCAGCGGGTAAAACTAAGTCTGAGTAGTATACATATATAGAATCTCTCTCTCTCTCTCTCTCTCTCTCTCTCTCTCTCTCTCTCTCTCTCTCTCTCTCTCTCTCTCTCTCTCTCTCTCTCTCTCTCTCTCTCTCTCTCTCTCTCTCTCTCTCTCTCACTCTCTCTCTCTCGCTCTCTCTCTCTCTCTCTCACACACACACACACACACACACACACACGCAGTAGCAGCAGCCACATAATACTGTAGATGGAGGAAAAGGAAAATGGGAGGAAGAATGTTTGACATGTCAGGATGAGAGAACAGGAGAACAGGACTTTATAGGTACAGCGTAAGTGAGTGGTCTCGGGATATTTTTGTGTAGGGCAGAGCAAGACTTTAACAAGTTTTTGATTGAAATAACTAAACTGATTATTGTTTATCGCATTTTCTGTTGTTAAAGGTTTCTGAGTTGAAGCAGCAACTGAAACAATATCAAAATAAAACCACAAACAAAAATAATCCTGACAGTAAAAGCAATGTCAGTGAAGCCAGTATTTCTGAACAAAGCAGCAGTAACCAGGCATTGAGGCAATTAATTAAAAGCAGAAAGGAGAATCAGGAAGTAAGTATTTCTATAAATATATGATGCTTCCAAACCTTAGTATTAATGTTTCTGAAATGACCATATAATTGATTGTGATAAAATCACCACCACCACCACCACCACCACTACTACCACCATCATAACCACCACCACCACCATCACCACCACCACCACCATCATCATCATCATCATCATCATCATTGCTTAACGGTCACCTTCCATGCAAGCATAGGTGAGGCAGTTTCGCAAGAGCCAGCCAGGCAGAAGCCTTCACCAGACTTCTGTGATTGTTTTGGCAGGATTTTTACAGCTGGATGCCTTTCCTAACACCAACCACTCAGTAGAGTGGACTTAGCGCTTTTTACGTGGCACAAGCACTGGTGAGGTTTGTTTTGGCAAGGGTTTTACAGCTGGATACCCTTTTGAGCACCAACCACTTTACAGTGTGGACTGGGATGCTTTTAAGTGGCACCTGCACTGACAAGATCACCCAAATACTTGCAAGACAAGAAAATAAAACTTTAAAGAGGGGAGGGGACATTGGTGGAAGTGATCTTGTGTCAGATGATGAAAGGTTATAGTGAGACAGGGAGGCAGAAACAGGTGTCTTGCTGTAGAGGAAGTACAAGGTTACCTGGTGAGAGAGAGAGAGAGAGAGATCAGGACTGAAGACAGAAACAGGTGTGCTACTGCAAAGGAAATACATGGTTATCCAACCTGAGGGAAGTGCAGGAGAAGGAGAGAGAGAGAGTGGGAGACAACAAGTTATAGATGGTGGCAAGTGTCAGGGCATATGCTTGAAGTTCGAATGTCATAATATAAGTGGCAGGATATTGCGAAGGAAGTGTGATTAAAGAGTGCAGAGGGAGGGAGTGAGTGGCAAAAATCTGGGTATATATATATAGAATCGGGGGGGGGGGGGCTACCAGATAGCAATGATACAGAAGAGCAGGGCTGTGAGAACTAGGCATAGTGGCAGAAGAATGGGAGTATTCCTAAATCTGTAAGCCGGGCTGTGGTGACTGATAAAAAGGACCCAAACAAGGGGGATAAAATTAGCAATTTTAAAAGATTTTGGTCAAGGTGTTAGCAAAGAGGTTGGAGCAGATCGTGGGCGACCTTGTCAGAGAGACGCAAACTTGCGCCATTCCTGGCAGATCAATACATGACAATCTCCACCTCATATGCTACACCTTAGAACAGGTTGGGAAAATTACTGGCAAAGGTGGGGCACTGGTGCATTTAGACCAGTCTAAAGCTTTCGATAGGGTCAACCATCAGTACCTGGTGGCGATTCTCGGGGTGGCTAGGCTGGGCCTGACTTTCTGAGGTTGGATCGCTGCTATGTACAGCAACATCAAGTCTGTTGTCTGTATGAATGGTTTCCTTTTGAAACCATTCAAGATAAGGCGCTCTGTTGGCCAGGGATGTCCCCTGTTCTTGCTTTTGTATGTGTTAGCTCTTGAGCTATTGATGTGAAGGTTGGAGGCTGTAGGGTGAGGGGCAACCTGCATGATCTGAGTGGAGGGAAGACAGTGACTGCATATGCGGATGACGTCACCATCATCATGTTGGATGAAGGGCAGCTACCTTGTGTGGAAAACGCTATCAGAAGATACGAAGTGGTGGCAGGAGCAAGTAGTATTGGCAGGAGCAGTCAGTCAGCTTGCAACTCGGCACCCTGGAGAGGCAAGTTGATGTTGTCCAATAACATCATAGGACGTTGGATGGAAGGTCCTGTTAAGATGCTAGGGGTCTGGTTCAGTCCAGACCTCCAGATAGAGAAGAATTGGGGTGAGGTCACAAGCAAGGTGACAGCCCTAACCCAGATCTGGTATGGAAGGGAGTTATCACTGCTAGAAAGGGCGGAGGTGGCAAGGGTGTTTATTGCTTCTGTTATCACCTACCATCTGACAGTTGTGCTTTGTCCTGATTTGTGGCTAGGTGAGTTGGAGAGACTCCTCTTTCGCTTTTTGTGGAAAGGGAGGCCACTTGTAAGGTGCTCCATCTGCTGCCAAAAATTGTTAAAGAGTGGACTAGGGATGTGGCTGAAGATGCGCAAATTTGTGCTGAAGCTTAGGCATCTCTGGCGTCACCTGGATGGTGAGCAGGTGTGGTCACCACTCATGAAGTTCCTCTTTCACAGTTAATCTCCTTTTGGGATTTAGATCCATGGATCAGGTGAAGACCTAGGCTAGCGAGTGGCAATTGGAGTGTCAATGGGCACTCGTGCTTCTCTCTCGGGTGAGCCATACTGGCAACTGGAGTTCTACCACGGATTTTTATAACAGGTAGTGAAACATATGTCTGATGATGTCCTGGAGGAGTCTCTAGGCTTCAATGGAAAGGAGTTGGTCAACCTGTTCGGGAGGACTTTCGAGCTGGGGTATCTGGATAATTACCAGAAATCCCTGGCCTGGTTGTGTTACCAATTGACTTTACTTTTTTAAGAGAGATTGTCGAGGCATGGTAGTACCATCTCGCTGATATGCCTGAGGTGCAGGTGGGACAGTGAAACTGTTCTGCATGCCTTCGTGGAGTGTGTGGAGTTAAAGGGATTAATAATCTACGTTGAACAACTGTTGTCAATGATATGATGAGTACAGCTGTTGGCTGAATTACTTATCAAGATTGTTCTGCTCCCTTCCCTTTTCAGGAGGGGAGAGACAGTTTTTTCTGTACCTTAACCAAACTGAAAGATACATTGTGGAAGACTCATGAAAAAGGGATTGTGACAGGTACCTTCGTTTCCGGCCAAGGTATAGTTAATTATTTTAACTATCACCTAAAAAGTAAGATCAGGCTGGAAAGGAGATACCTGTTGCATAGCATATTTCTAAAAAGATGGATGAATGTAGTGAGAAAGTTAGGAATGGATGGAGCCAGCTAAGCTCAGCCACCCAAAAGAGAAAAAAAAGAAATGTTGGTCTCAACAGCAGTGGGTCTATGAGCTCTGGTAAATCACATTTTTATTTATATTTGTATCACTACTTGTAATTAACAAACTTTTAATCGATCATAATGAACTATAATTTTTTTAAAAACAGGAAAACACACTCATAATATTTTGTCTGTTTTTGTATTGTCCCTTCTGTGTTGGGCCCTTAGTGGCCAAATAAAGAAATAAGAAACTAGAGTGTCATATGTGCAGCCATATATTATAAAGAGTCATAGAAGTTAAAAAGAAGAGATATTGTTGGATTACATGTTGGTGATTTGAACAGTTGGTGAATGAATATACAATAAGTCTGCAGCTACATTAAAACATCATAACAGTGGTGACAAGGATTTGAACTACACACAAAAGTAGTGTCAAGGATTCTAACTTCACACACTTCACAAAAGTGGAGGGGAAGTTTCAAATTCCATGCAGTGAAAATTAATATAAAACAACCCACTTCATGATAGTGAGACATTCAAAGCATGGAAGAACTGTTAATCTCTGTGGTACAACAACAACAACAGTTGCAACAACAACAGTTGCAACAGCAACAAGAACAGCGGAAACAGCAACAACAACAACAGCAAACTCAGCAGTTGTTAGAATTATTGCTGCAGTCGAAGAACACGTCAGGTTTGTTTTCAGCGGATGGAGTAGCTAATGCAATTGAGGAATTTGTTTATAATCCTGAAGAAGGGATTATGTTTTCAGCATACTTTAGAAGGTATGAGGAAATATTTAAGGGAGAATGTAAAAGTTGGACAGATGAAAAGAAGGTAAGGCTTCTCTAATGAAAATTAGCACTTGCAGAACACGAAAAATATTGTAATTTCATCTTGCCAAGGAAACCACCAGAAATTTATTTCGAGGAAACAATTAGCCTATTAGCAAAGATATTCAGCGAAAGGAGTTCATTATTTAACATTCGCTGGGAATGCCTGAATTTGAAAAATATGAAACAGATGACTCTGTTACGTATGCAGGTATTGTAAACAAAGAATGTGAAAAATTCAAGCCAAGTGAGTTGACTCCAGACATGTTCAAATGTTTAATCTTCATAAAAGGATTAACTACAAGTAAAAATGGGGAAATATGAGCTTGAATATTAACAAAATTAGAGCAAGATACTAAATTAACTTTACAAACAGTGGTGGAAGAATGCCAAAGGATAATTAATCTATGACAAGACACAGAAAAAATTGAAAGGGACGGTGTAAATATACAGGCATATTGACCTATAACAAACAAGGCAAAAATAAAACAACCAAGACCCAAACCGTACTATGGTTGTGGGGAAATACATTTTAAAAGAGACTGCCCTTTTAAGAATAAAAAATGTTTTAGTTACAGTAAAACAGGACATAAGAAATTCACATTGTTGGTTAAAGAAAGGAAGGAATGAAAGTGCAAGTAAGAAGGTGTTCTCAATGAAAACAGAAATCAAGGAACAAAAAAGAAAATTTGTATTTGTAAAAATAAATAACATAAATACAAAATTGCAATTGGATACAGGAAGCGGTATCTTGCTAATAAACACTGATACATGGAAAAAGATTGGAACGCCTACTTTCAAGAAAACGTTAAAAATTGCTTGTGGTATTTCAGGAAAGCAAGTACGGTTTTTAGGCAAAATGGCAATGGAAGTGACATTTCGTGGGAAAATGCTGAAAGCTAAAGTTCATTTATCAGAAAATACTATAAACCTGTTTGGTACAGGCTAGATGGAGATATTTGATTTGTGGGATCTACCCATAAAACCCTTCTCTAATAATGTAAATGGTTCATATATGTCAGTTCAAATAAGGCATCTGAGAATTTAAAATCTGAAATGGAAATAAAAGATGTACTCTGTAATGTAGTGCATGAACTACCGGTCACATTAGATGAATTAAAAATTAAAGAGAACAATGTGTTTATAGATAAAATGAAAATAATAGTAAAGTCTGAAACAAAGAAAAAAAACTTATGTTGCTAAGCATAACATGGGTTTGAAATGCTGTTCAATATGTGATGACGTATTGATGTACACTCAAAGGTTTATAGTACCTGTTTCTTTACAAAATCGGATGTTAAAAGAGTTTCACGTCAGACATCCAGGAATCTTTAGCTACTTGTAATCCTTAATGTCTAATGTTGTATTTTCTATGGAACTCATTTCTGTATGTTTCCTTTACTATCAACTTTTCAATTATTGCATTTATCCTTAAGAGGTTTCTATTGAGCTATTCAACTTGATTCTCAAGTCTCCAGTTCCACCTTGGGTCTTTCCCCTTTGGTTTTCCTTGATTTTATTCCCAAGAATTTTTACAGCAACAGAGGCTATGCAGTATGTGAAGTGAAAAAGATCATTTATATTTTTTATATTGAATTTTGTTAATAGCTTGTTCATCTTAACTATTTATGTAATATTTCTTTTTCAATTCCTTTCAAATCTGGTAGTCTTTTTCTTTCACTAATTCGTGTCTCATTTAGCCATTGACGTAAGCTTCTTTCCTCCTTTGTAACATCCTTTCCTTCCATGAAGAAAATTATTTTCTTCCTGGCTATTATTTCTCTTCTGATAATCATTGAACTTTGCTATTTCTTGTTTGATTTCCTCCCTTTCTTCTTCTACATAGCTATGTTCGTTATCTTTCACTATTTTGGAGATCTCTTCCAGTTGTAACTGGAATAGCCAGTCTTTTCATGATTAAAATTTTCTAGTTGTGAAGTTTTTGTTCTGTGACAGGGAACACTTCTTTCTCTATTGATATTTTATACATATTTTTCTGTAACTTATTTTCACAGGTTTGTTCTGCACTAACATTGCACCACAGTCCTATTTTTGTTATGAGACTATTTTCTTGTAATATTTGATGCAGTAGGTGAATAACAAGCAGGCCCATCCTGCTGCATAGTGGGATACTTCCTGTATGACAGACCTTTACTTGGGTATCTGGTCTCATTAACACAGTTGTAAAGATACTTTTTATTTGGTGTACACTCATATAGGGGACTACGGTATTAAGGCATCACAGCCTTATTTTTATTCTTACTTAGACACCATCTCATGGAGGCTGCCAACCGAGGCTAAAGAAACCATCCTCCCTTTGTAGTAGACCCAGTCCTAGCCAACTGACTTTGTTTTTGGTCTCAGAGTACATATTATCATTACCTCTGCCTTCGCGAAGGCTGAGGTATTGTTTTCAGTTGTGCTTGTTTGTTTGTTTGTTTGTCCGCAGACAAGATATCTGAAGAACTGCTGGATGGATTTGGATGTAACTTTCAGGGATGTTTGGCCTCATAACTGGCATGAACTGGTTATATTTTGGGATCAACCCAGTACTGGACAAGGATTCTGGATTATTTTTTAATATTTTCTTTACCTTACATGTATATGGAAAGTTTCACATAGTTCTCTTGTACATGCACACACATACACACATGTACTCACACATTTTCAGCGTTGAACATTACCATCCCATTTCCATTCTACACACACACACACACACACACACACACACACATGCAAACATACCTCTCTTTTACACACACATATACTCACACTTCAAATGCTGTTTATCAGCTTTTTCACTCCTTCCTTCGTTATTCATCTATCACTACTTCCTTTTTCCTTCATACAATGCTCTCTTTGCCATTTATCTCCTCTACCTTTACCTCTCACTCCGGCTCTATTTTATATATATATATATATATATAAAAGATAATAAGAGTGAAAAAACTACAGAAGGCTTGTGTTACATGGTTAAAGTATATATTTAAATTATGTCAGAAAAATGTTATAAAATTTTGTTGGTATATAAACATTGTATTTGGAGAAATAACCGGTTTCGTGTTGTTTTTTCAAATTTCTCTACTTCATTGTATATATATATATATATATATATATATATATATATATATATATATATATATATATATATACATATATATCTATATCTGTATATATATATCATCATCATCATCGTTTAACGTCCGCTTTCCATGCTAGCATGGGTTGGACGATTTGACTGAGGACTGGTGAACCGGATGGCTGCACCAGGCTCCAATCTGATCTGGCAGAGTTTCTACAGCTGGATGCCCTTCCTAACGCCAACCACTCAGAGAGTGGAGTGGGTGCTTTTATGTGCCAGTTACAAGGTACTGGCAACGGCCATGCTCAAAATGGTGTTTTTTATGTGCCACCTGCACAGGGGCCAGTCCAGTGGCACCGGCAACGATCTTGCTCAATATACATATATATATGTAAATATATATATATATATATATATATATATATATATATACAAAGTATATATTTCTAACATTTTTCTGACATAATTTAAATATATACTTTAACCATGTAACACAAGCCTTCTGTAGTTTTTTCACTCTTATTATCTTTTATACATCCAACCACGTGCTTTCACATACCAACTTTCTCACACACATATATATATGCAAGGAACGTGAAAATCACGGTGGTGCACTTGGCTGAAACACATAAATAAATAAATAAAATATATATATATATATATATATATATATATATACACACACACACACAAATATATAAAAAAAACAACCCTCAATATTATATTAGGTGATTATACATACATTTTAACTCTTTACAGTATACTTACATATATACATAATTCTATACATCGATCTAAAACAACAGGATTACTGAAGGAAGACTGGAATTTAAGAGAAGAGAAAACCAAAAGGTTTCATGATATTCATTGAAGGATTTTATTTCAGATATTCTCATTTTAAAAATCATCTCCAGTTAATTGTTGAGAGGACAGTATTGCATTGGCAGAGGTTTGCGCTCTCTAAGTGCTCTTGTTATAATTATTAGTATCATGAGTCAATAGTAATTTGTACAAAATTAGACATGTTATTAACAATGGTGACATTAGCAGCAACTGTTATTGTTATTAATACTCTCACTTAAATGTCATCTGAGAAACACAGCATTTGTTGTCTATCATTATGCTCTTACAATAAATACATCCTCTTCCTCATTCTCTTCCACTCCTTCCTTGTTTTCCTCCTCTTCCACCACCACCACCACCACCACCACCTCTCTCTCTCTCTCTCTCTCTCTCTCATTATCCTATCATTATCATTATGTATAATTAAAATAAATATATTGTAATTAAATATATTTCTTTAAAATTTCCATAGTTTTACTTAAATTTAGATAATCAGTATGTACTAGAGATTATAAACATGCAATTAATTAATACAATTGCTTCTTTGGGAGTATAGTAACCTAGATTGTAGGATTTAGTTATAAATAATGTAAATATGAAAAGAACTGATTTACTATTAAACTAAGTAGCTTAGCAGAGAGTAGAATGCACAAAATTCCTCCGATAAAGTTTTCTATTCATTCTCTAACTGAAAATAATACTTTCCTTTGTAATAAAATACAGCTTTGCTTTGTTGTTCATTTATCCTATCATGTTTTAGAAAATGACAGTGGGAGGCTATTTAAGTCATTGACAGGTATATATATATATATATATATATATATATATATATTCAAGTTTTGCTTATATCTTAATTAAGCAGAAACATTTCTATTCAGAATCTTCCAGCACAAATGGAATCAATTCTATTATTCATTTTCTTTAGCAATATACAATACATTTGATTTACTTTTCTATAGACAACAAAAGAGACTAACAGTAAATCAATAGGAGTCTCAGTTGGGTAGAATCTCTGCACAAATTACCGGAAGTGAAAATGTAACAGAGAAAGATTTTCAATAAAATACACTATATCAATAAAATTCAAGGCACCAAATGTAATGTGTTAGAGTCAAGACTAAAGTGATTTTTCAATTTTATCGCAGAGTTAAGATTAGATATTGAATTTCTTCCACTTCACTTTCCTTTCATTTTCTTTAAGAAGAATGTATAAAATTTAGATGGAAAAACCAACAAAAAACAAACATGCATTCTGATTCTAGATGTGTAAACTTTGAGGCAGACATCATTGACTGTTCTACTTAACAACAAGAATAGGCTATTCAAATTTGGTTATAAAAATAGTTGCAATTACAGAAATTTGTAAGGAGAAATTTTGTTCATTTAATACTTTCTATGATTTAGTAATGAGAAAATATATTTTATTCTGTAGCATTGTTACAAAATTTCTTTTTATTGAAAACAAAAAAAGTGCATATTTGGGTTTCACCTAGATTCTAGAGTTTATCTATATTGATTGGAATTGTTTTAGTGCTTTTTCACTAAATAAATAAGAAACAAAACTCATTAAATAGTTCATGCTAAGTATCATTCGCATGAGGAAGAAGGAAAATTAAATTTATCTAATCTATAAAAGTTTTCTTTTCCTATGAGCTAAAATGGACCATTTACATAAATTGTTTAATATATATCTGTCATTGTCAGTGTCAGCGTTGGCATTGACTTCAATGCTTGCAGCGTCAGTGGCATCATTTAGCATGTTTCCCACGGTGGCATGGGTTAGATGGTTTGACTGGAACTGGTGAGCTGGAGATCCTGTAACTTGAGTAGCATTCTTTGTGCAACATGTGGTCAAGCATTGTCTTGCAAGAGAATTGGCCTGATTCTATTGACCAATCTCGGTTGTTTAATTGCAAGTTCACTCATCATTTCATACAACTGGTTGTTGTACACATCTGCTGGAACTGACTCATGAAGCTGTAGTGGACGACACCAGTGCTGGAGCACAAAACAGACACCATTAGCTTTTTTTGGCGAATATTCTTCTTTGGATTGTTTTGGCACTTTGTCTCTATCCAACCACCATGCAGAATGCTTGCTATTGTTGAAAAGAATCTATTTTTCATTAAATGTAACAATACAATGCAGAAATGGTTTGCCTTTATGCTGTGACAGCAAAGAACAGCAAGTTTCAAAATGGTGTGTCTTTTGATGCTTGTTCACTTTGTGTGGTACCCCCTTGTAGAGATTCTTTAACTTGCTGATTTCTTTCAGACGGCCCAATACAGCTGAAATCAAAACATCAAATCTTGCTGCTAACTCACACATAGTTTGAAATGTATCCGCTTTCACTACAGTTTCCAGTTCATCGTTATCCACCTTGGTCTCAGGTCTACCACCAGGCTGATTTTCAAGAGCAGAGTCACCAGACCGGAACTTCTCAAACCATCAACATACAGTGGGCTCATTTGCCACATCTTCACCAAACACATTATTGATGTCTCGAGCTGTCTGTGATGCATTGGTTCTACAACGGAATTCATATTCATAAACAGCACGAATTTTTTGTCTTTCCATGGGTTCACAAAAATTGATTTATAAGAGAAAACTCACAATATAATCAGACACCATGAATTGCATTTCAAAAAGTGATGAAGTAACTCCTCAATGTTATAAAACAAAGGCTTGTCAGGATAAATCATTAGAGTTAACGACTGTCAAACTTGGTGCATAAGAGAATCAGACATTTCATTCTTAATGACCTGATATCGGCTAATCTTGTTGTGACAAGACATACTTTTCATAGCTCTGGCCAGTCAGTAGCCAAAGAAACAGACTTCAACTCAAACCAGCAGTAACTTTCCTTGTTTTTAGTCCCAGAACCCTTGAATTCTACTATTCTACTATTTTACTATCATCAGAGGATAAATTTACACAAGTTTATATACCACCTGGAGAAACAAATATAAACCAATAGTGCAAAAAAAAACTAAGCCCAAGATTAGTTCTAAAACTAAACCCACGAGTACAATTAATTTCTCTTGATTTGTATTAAACACACCGCTCATTCTGATTTGTACTAAATACACCGAACTCTCTCCCACACACCCAGATATAGCCACGCATTTCCGAATATATCAACATAAACTTTTCTACGGCACATTTGCAATCATACATCAAGTCAGCAATAACTGATGTACAGTGTATAACACTGTCCTATCCACTGAATATGGCCAATTATATTCTGAAATGTCACTGGGTAGAAAACAAAATCAGTGCACTGATAAACACTTGGTACACTCACCATAACGAAAGTGTAAAAGTTAATGTCAACAGTAAAATTGCTGAAAAATTAGCATCACAGTCCTTTTACAGATCTGTAAAACAGATTGAAAACACAATAAAAGAAATCACAAGATTGTTTCATACTTTACACATGTACAAGATAACACTAGAAGCCATACTTGTCAATGGGTGTAGTGCACCAACCCAATGCTAACAGGTCAGGGGTCACTTCAACGACCTGTTAGCCAGCAGCAAACAACCTCTTAGCCTGTTAGCCAGCAACAAACAACATCTTCATCGCTATCTGACCTAATTCCACCCAACACTACCATGGCAAGCCAGGACTCACTACTGCAACAACAACAGCCTGCTACTGCTACTACATTGGAATCACTTTGTATGGCACCACTATCTGATCTGATTCCACCCAGCCCTACTGTTGCAAGTCAAGCTCCACTGCTGCTACAGCAACAACAAAAACAACAGTCTGCTACTGCTACTACAATAGGACAACTGACCAATGAGCCTGCAAATATAGAAAAACCTCTACTATGCCCTTGTCAAAAACCCTGTTTTTACCATTCTCAAGGTAACTGTAGATTTGACCCCAACGGCACTAACAAAAGGGACACTTTGCTCTTTTTCCATCCTACCCTATGCCGTAAACTTGTTAAGGGTACCTGTCCATATGGTATAACAGGAAAAATTGCCCTCACCTTCACCCCAAATACTATCCTAAATACAGAGTCCATGGCCCTGATCCTAAATATGGGTGCACAAAAGGCAATGGATGCACCTTCTTTCATCCTAAACTGTCCCAAAATTCTGTGTCACTAATGATGTGCTTGAACCTAGAATGCAACTACCACCATCTGAAGGGCACAAAACAATCGAAAAATAAATATAAACAGCAACAGAGGAGTCCTACAACAACAGCAAAACAAAATACAACCACACTTCACCTCCTACAGCTAAACAGCAAAGACAGAACTATGGGAAGACCATAACACCAAATAACATAAACAAACTATATATCATGTAACCAAGTGGCAAACCAAAGAGGCAACTGTTTTTTACTAACTTATCTAGAAAATATGAAGGCCAACCTAAGCCAGGAGATCCAATGAGCTATCAGCAGCTATTTGTGCAAAACACAAAGAACACACACCCACCACCAACTAGAAAATCACACACACACAGCTCCATACAAAAGCTACCCTCACTTCTACCTCTGAACAACATAGCACATAACACTGAGCTCTTAAAACAATGCAAACATCAAACTACTCTTACCTTGACATTCCTGTCAAATGTACATGGCATCAATCCATCACTCACTGCCCCAGAATAGAAGATCCCATACATAGAGAGTTGGCTTGCCGAAACGGCACATTGCATCCCTTTCTTTATCTTTACTGAAACTCACTTGAACAACACTCATATGGATGCCGAGGTGAAAATACAAGATTTCACCATCATCCATGCAAATCGCACAGACAGAAATAAAAGGGGAACAGCCATCTTTCTCCATGACTCTTTTGCAGTTGATGCCAAGGACATATTTTCCAATGGCTATTGTGAATCCATATCATTATTCAACAAGGCCAAAGACATAATCATTGTTGGTCTTTACAAGCCTCCCCAAGCACCTCTAAAGTGCTTTGAAGAATGCCTCGACAAAATCAATTCCTTCCTTCAAAAATACAACTCTGGAAACATGCTAGTGATGGGTGATTTTAACCTCCCTTATATAAACTGGCCCATAAATACCCTGATATTAGGTAAATGCTCTACACCAGACAAAGCAGCAGCAGAATTACTCTTTAATCTAATGGATGAATTTTTCCTGACTCAGCTAGTGCTCGAATCAACAAGACAGAATCAAATGATCTTGGATCTAATATTAACCAACCACTCTAGCTCTGTTCACAGTATTTCAGTTGAAAAAGTCTCCTCTCAGATCACGACATGATACTCTGCAACTTTAATTTCTGGCATATCAAAACGAAACCAGCTAATCCCACTCCATTGCACTTATTTGACAACATAAACTTCCACAAAGCAGACTGGGGAGCAATCAGAAAGGATCTGCCCTTCATGAATTGGCCCTTCACTCTCAATTCCACGAACATTGAGACTGCATGGCAGCATTTTGAGGACATTGTCCCCTATACATGCTCAAAAAACGCTCCTACGAAATCCACTAACACAAACAGAAACTGGCTTCCTAGAGAGAAAAAAGCACTCATCAGATGCATCAAAAGACTTAATAAAAAAATCAACCAGTTAAAATACTCCCACATACAACATCCAAATTCAACAACAATGAAAAGGCTGGAGTTGGAAAACCTTCATCTGCAGATTGACATGAAAACCTCCATTGAAAATCAAAGAGCTGCAGAGGAATAGTGGGTAATCAAAAAAATCAAACAGAACCCAGAAGTGTTCTATTCATATGCAAATAAGCATAGTACCACTGTCTCACCTGTTGGCCCATTGATCAGTGATAACAGCATTCCCCAACACGATGCTAAAGAAATGGCAGAAGTACTGCAGAAACAATACTGCTCTGTCTTTTGTGATCCCACTGATATTGATGTAAGGGAAGCGAATGAAGTTGATTCCCAACAGAAAATCTCGGACATAACCTTCACTGCCTCAGACATCATAGCAGCAATAATTGAGGTCAAATTCTATTCTGTTGTAGGCCCTGATAGATTCCCTGCTGGTCTCCTGAAGGAATGTAGACACCAACTTGCAGTCCCTCTGACCAATCTCTGGAGAAATTCTTCAGACTCAGGTTATATACTGAAACAGCTCCTACCCCAGTCTGTCGTCCCGGTTTTCAAACAGGAAAACAGATCCCTTGCAGTCAATTATCACTCAATCTCACTCACATCCCATATCATTAAAGTGTTTGAGTGGTAAAATCAAAGATAGCTGGCTTCCTGGAGATCCACAAACTCCTAAATTCAAACCAGCGTGGCTTTTGCTGTGACAGGAACTAACACAGCTCTTGCACCACATCGATGATATACTTAAAACCTTGGGAACAGGTTCGAACTTTGATGTCATATATCTTGACTTCAGTAAAGTGTTTGTCAGAGTTGACCATAATATCTTACTCTCAAAATTGGCAAGTGTTGGAATCTGTGGAAAATGTGGTATGACGTCAGTGTCTGGGGAGGCTGACCGGAAGGGCGAGTTGACCGGAAGTGAAAAAAGGGCAGAGGGAGCCTCGATCGGGATTCGTGCCCTTTTTCGAACGGGGTTGTGGGCAGGACAAGACGTGTTAAGTGACGGTCTAGGTTTGGGAGAAGCAGCTGCTATTCCTGGTGTTCTTTGGGTCGGGGCAAGCTTCAAGGATCGGATACCGCAAGACAGACTCGCAGTCGACGAAAGGAAAACCGAGGTAAGGCGATTACATCTATTCGCACGCATACACCACAAGCTATTTCGGCTCCACGTGTAGAAATTCGCCGCGATGGCAGCCAAGATTAGAATCGCCAGCGATGTGATCAGGCCTTTTAATGGCGAAGGAGATGTGATGGCTTGGATGCGAAAAATTAGGCTCGTTGCCAAGCTACAAGGAATAAGTGATGTGGCGAGTCTCATGGCACTGTACTTGGAAGGGAGCGCCCTGACCCTGTATTTAGAAATGGACGAGGAGGAAAGGTTAAATGCGGAAAACATCGAACGGAGGTTGAGAGAAGCATATACGGAGAGCGACTACGCTGCCTTCGTTAAGCTAGGAACTATTAGATGGGGAGGAGAACAGGTGGATGAGTACACGGCGGAAGTGCGTAGACTAGCCACGCTGGCTGGGTTTACGGGAGAAGGCCTGGACAGAGTAGCGCGCCTGGCGTTTGTGAATGGATTTACCGACGACGTAGGGATCCGATTACAGCAGTTGCCTGGCGGGAGAAAGATGGCACTCAGCGATCTAGTAGCACAAGCTCGCGTGTTGATACAGCACGTCGGACGGAAGCCGATAGCGATGGCAGCGACGGAGGCGCATTCCGACAGACGACAGCCTGAGAAAGGCGTGAGGAAGCCTACCGAGCAACGACAGCGGCCGTTCTCGGGCCGGTGTTTCAAATGTCAGGGGCCGCACATGGTGAGGGAATGCGCCGAATCGGGGCCCGTCTGCTATCGATGCAGGAAGACTGGGCACATCGCCCGTGATTGCGACCAGGGAAACGACCGTGGGGAAGTTGCTGCCTCTCAAATTTTCCCCGCAACCAAGTAGAGGCGCTTGTGGAGGCGCTGCCCGTGGTCGAAGTCGAGGTCGAGGGGAAGAAGTTCAAGGCCCTCGTGGACACGGGTTGCACGACTACCCTCGTGACGCCAAGGGTGGCGAAGAAATGGGATGGGGCGAGTAGCGTCCGGGCGGTCGACAGTAGAGAGATCCGTTGCAGGGGCAGCTCCAGTCTGGAGATAGCGTTACCGAGCGCGGCACTGAGGCTACGTGTGATCGTGATCGACTGTGTGATAGACGGGGTTGATGTCGTGTTGGGGATGGACGCCATCAACCGTCTTGGTGGCGTTAGGATTGCAGGAGATGAGGTCACGTTCGGAAGCGTGGGGGCATCGTGCGCCGTGAGTCGGGACCGCCAGGAAGAGCAGAGCCCCATCGGGGACAGCGCCGCTTACACCATCGAAGACAAAGATTTTCAGGCGGCGTTTGATGGTCGGAGGTGGACGATAGAGTGGCGATGGAAGGACGAGCCCCCCACTACTAAAGAACAGGGTGAGCTGCTACCAGCATACGTTGAAAGGTCACGCCGGTGTCGAGTTCGACGAGGAGGTAGAGAGATGGATCAAGGAAGGAGTCCTTGTCCCGTGGAAAGCGGAGGTGGTGAGTGGAGTGCTGCCTCTGATGGTGGTGGTGCAGCCGACGAAAGGAAAAGTCAGACCGGTGCTGGACTTTAGGGAGCTGAACGACCATATATCGTGCCACACGGGAGGTGAGGCAACGGACGTTTGCGGTGAGACGTTACGTGTGTGGAGACAGTCGACCAAGGCAGCAACGATCGTCGACTTGAAGTCAGCATATTTGCAGCTCCGTGTGAGTGACAAGCTGTGGCGATACCAGCTGGTGCGGTACAAGGGCCGGACGTACTGTTTAACCAGGCTGGGTTTCGGGCTGAATTCCGCTCCAAAAATTATGGCGATGGTGCTCAAGTCCATCCTAGGGAAAGAGGAGAGGATAAGGAAGGCCACCAGTTCCTACATCGACGACATTTTGGTTGACGAGACTGTAGTGCCAGCCACCGAGGTAGTGAGACACCTGGAGAGGTTCAGGCTGATTGCGAAGCCGCCTGAGTCGATGGTGGGGGGAGCTGCGCTGGGGCTGAAGCTACAAAAAGACAGATCGGGCGAGCTGGTGTTCCGGAGAGGAAACGAGATCCCAGAGCTGAGTTCCAGTGTCAGCAGGAGAGAGTTGTTCTCGGTTTGTGGGAAGTTGATTGGACACTACCCGATCGCTGGTTGGTTGCGCATTGCATGTAGTTACATCAAGAGACGAGCAGAGGGGGAGAGTTGGAGTGACAAGGTGGGAGAGGCGACGGTGGCGATGATGCGGGAAATCCTGGAGAGAACGAGAGCGGAAGACCCGGTCAGAGGAAACTGGTATGTGCCCAAGACAGAGTGCGGGACGGTTTGGTGTGATGCTAGCAGTATAGCGATAGGGGTTGTGTTGGAGATCGAAGGTGCTGAGGTGGAGGATGCGGCCTGGCTACGGAAAGCGGACGACTTCAACCACATCAATGTCGCCGAACTAGATGCGGTGCTGAAAGGGGTGAACTTGGCCCTGAGATGGGGGCTGCGCTCGATCGAGATCCGGACGGATTCGGCCACCGTGGTCGGCTGGGTAGGAACAGTAATTACCAGCGAGAAGAGAGTCCGGACGAAAGGTGCCGCGGAGATGTTGGTGAAACGCCGCCTAGGAGTTCTGGGAGAGCTGATCGCCGAGTTCGGACTGAAGCTGAACGTGGTTTTCATGCCTTCGGAAAGAAACAGGGCGGACGCACTGACCAGGGTGAAAGGGGCGTGGCTGGAGGAACCGGAGGAAGCAAGGAAAGGGATAGCGGCAGCATGTCGGCTGGGTGACTCCGAACTGAAGGAGCTACATGCTATGCACCACTTGGGGGGTGGATAGGACCCTGTATCTGGCGAAAATGGTTGATGTTGACGTCACTAGGAGAAACGTCAAGAAAGTGGTCGCGAAATGTGACAGATGCCAGTCCATTGACCCCGCCCCGGGTGGGCATGAGCAGGGGAACCTCTCAGTAGAGCGCAACTGGAGGAGACTGGCTGTGGATGTGATGCACTACCGTCAGGAAATGTATCTCAGCATGGTCGACTGCGGGCCGGGCCGGCTGGCCATTTGGCGGGAGCTGAGGACAAGCATTGCTGATGAGATTGCCCGCATTCTGAACGGGATATTCTTGAAGAGGGGTCCCGTGGAAGAACTGCTAATGGACAACGGGGCGGCGTTTCGTTCGGAAGCGTTGGGAGAGATGCTTGACTGGTGGAAGGTGCGATGATTGTTTAGAGCGGCGTATAGGCTGAGTGGCAACGGAATCGTTGAGAGGCACCATCGGACGATCAAGGCCATGGCAGAAAGGGGGCACATTTCGCCCCTGGAAGCGGTCTACTGGTACAACATGTCTCCCCAATCCGGACAAGCGGAAGAGTCTGTGCCGCACAGAGCGGTGTTCAAATATGAATGGAGGCATCCCAGTAAGACGCCGGAGTTCTGCGAGGAAGAGAAGGGACCCGTCGGCGTGAAAGTAGGGGAGGAAGTTTGGGTCAAGCCGCCGAAGGCACGCTGCACATCACAATGGGGCAGGGGAACAGTGACAGCGGTCAATTCCAGAAACAATGTATCTGTGGATGGAATGCCGCGTCACGTGCTGGATCTGTGCAGGATAGCCACTTCGTCGGATGAAGAGTGCGATGGAAACGAGCCACGTAGCTTGAGAAGATCTCGACGTGTAAGGCGCCCACCCGCTTGGATGGCGGACTTCGAATTGGAGTAGGGGTGAACGTGATCTTTAAGATCAGGGTGGCGTGTGGTATGACGTCAGTGTCTGGGGAGGCTGACCAGAAGAGGAAAAAGGGCAGAGGGAGCCTCAATCTGGATTCGTGCCCTTTTTCGAACGGGGTTGTGGTCAGGACAAGATGTGTTAAGTGGCGGTCTAGGTTTAGGAGAAGCAGCTGCTATTCCTGGTGTTCTTTGGGTCGGGGCAAGCTTCAAGGATCAGATACCGCAAGACAGACTCGCAGTCGACGAAAGGAAAACCGAGGTAAGGCGATTACATCTATTCGCACGCATACACCACAGAAAACTTCTACACTGGATTGAATATTCCCTGGTGAACAGAACATATGTTGTGGTCGATGGAGTCAAGCCCAGCAAAAGTCACCAGTGGTGTCCCTCAGGGGTCTGTTTTGGGCCCACTTCTCTATAATTTGTATAACCGACCTTCCCAACGTCATAAAACACAGCAAAGTGAAAATATTTGCTGATGATACTAAGCTCCAGAAAATCATCAATGAAGAAGAAGACTGAACTCAAATCCAGTCTGATCTATATGCCGTGAGTCAATGGGCAGACAAAAACAAAATGTAACTAAACGAGGGATAATTTGAGCTGATGCATTTTGGAAAAAAGACTATGCTTAAACAACCATGCTCTCTTCCTTTAGGGTAACTTCTCACAGCATCTAATAATATCAGAGACCTAGGAGTAATTGCTGATAACAATCTCAGTTGGAGTGCCCACATCAACAATAATATGAATTGAGAGAGAGAAATTCATACCTAGCATGTAGGAAAATTTGTTGTCCATGTGAATTCCAGAGAAAATTCCGGATAAAATTTTCTTCTGTTTACATGCAAGAAGAAAATTCCCTTGGGAGGCTGTGTCTTCAAAGGTCCAAGTTGTAAATTCAGTTACAACACGAAAAAAAATATGATGTGCGATTCTCACATGAAAATGGCGCAAATTTTTTTTTGGTAGTGAAGACAATATGGCGACAAGAGATACTTCAGTAGTATCTGAAATGTAAATGTGCATTTTACTGCTATTTTCAGCAAGTAGAGGACGCTGTGTAAGAATGAACTGACGTCTCGTGAAACATGAAAAAAACTGCCAAGAAGTTGTTAGGATGAAATAACTGTGAAGTTTTTTGTGTACAAAACCACAAAGGTCTCAGCTACAAAGAAGTCTTTAGTTATAGGCTCTGGAAGACATTGACAAAATGAAAAACTTTAACATAGAAAAATTTTTCTTAGCTTTTCACTTGTGATGGATGAGAATGTAGAGGTAATCCTGAATTCGAACATCGCGAAGCATACAAATTCAATGGCTGTTGAAACGAAGGCTGTAGATCTTTTAGGAATGTGTTTCTAAGTCGGGTCAGTGTTCCACATCAGGTCACCATTTTAGATGGTGGTATTGTCAGGTTGTGGAGCCATCTAATGATGACTCAGTTCAGAAGGCTGTAATATAATTTAATAAAGGAACACGGTACAATGAATTCATAGAATGAGGCTGTAACTTTAAATACCTTTACTAGAGGTCTCAAACATATACAGTTGAACACTAAAGGAAAGAGTTTGATGAATGGAGTACATGTTCACCTTCCATGTTCTATCTCATGTCTGTTAGCTGGTGTGTGTTGTATGAGAGCCAACTAGGTTATGTTTTCACAGTCTGGTGTCTTGCCACAAAAAGAGGAAGTCCCAAGACACCTAACCACTCTTGGAAGTGTCAGCACCTAACCACTCTTGTGCCATCTAGTGCATGATTATTTAAACAGCCACTGTCAAGGGAGTTGACTGTGCCTACATGTCTATGAATAGCCTCCACTCACTAGGATCGTAATTTAAGCCAAGCTCTTTAAAGAATCCCGGTATGTCGTTACAATAACACAAGCTGCCATTCATTTCAAATTTTTCTATTAAACTATCTATACGGTTTTGAAATTTTGTAATGCTGATGTCTTAAGTTACCAAGTTTCTTTCCTTTAACCCAGAAGCCAGTAACTTGCTCTGCATTTTTGTTAATCTCAAATCCTGAACAAGATCGTTTAACTCATCCTGTGTTAGGAGTTTCAGTCTGGACTGTTCTGATGCAGGCACGTACAACTCACCTTGTTCACAATTCTCTTCTGATTCACTAGTATTGGATAAAACCATTTTTGCAGGTACTGCAGATATTAGAACGCTGGCCAAATGAGGTACAGGCCAAATGGCAGATTTCAGATTCAGATACATGCACTGACGACACACTCTTCATTGTTATACTTGTTAAGAAAATAAATTATATAATAGCATTTCCTATATTTAATGTATCGAATAGAAATAAATATATTTAGATAAATATATGCTAGGTTTAATGCAAATGAAAACACACCTTTAACATCTACAAGATAAAAATAGCAATCAGAATGGTGATCTTGTGATTCATGCTAAATCATTGGAATGCCAAACTGCATAATTCTTGACTTTCCCAAAGACCATTTTGAAAGACTATTGGTACATGTTGTGCAACAGATATGTGGTGCCCAACTTTTATCTTGGTCTCCTATCTTGACACCAATTTAAAAGTAATACGGTATTTTTTACCAATAGCATAATGTTTCTTGCATTCTTCTGGAATGTCACAGCACCACAGATATAAGAAAATCTTTTGGGTGACTTTTACACTGCCCTTTTGACATTTTAATGCAATTTTTATTTTAATTAAAGATCTAATTAAATATTTATAGGTATTTTATAGTTTTTTCCTCTGAAAATTAAAATTAAAAAAATACTCTAATATTAAAAAGCTGAATTACCATGAACTAGAGTCATCCTGTGAGAAATGGTTGCCATTTTCGTGATAAAACTACCCTAGAACTACACATAAAACTACCCTAGAACTACACATAAAACTACCCTAGAAAACGTTATTCTCATCTCTGTAGTCGAAATAATGTTCATTTTTGTTGTACAGTGTAATTAATGTTTCATTTATATAATTTATTTGAAATTCTCCACAAAATCATCTTTATAACAGCAGATGTTTGCAGAAAAAGAAGAATGTTGGGCTAAATGCTATACATAGTTTGGCTTGCTTTGTTTCTGACATTTCAAATCCAATAAAAATTTGCTTTGTTTTTCATTTCCCAATGGTTGTTAGAATAAGTAACTTTAATATACTGGAGTTTATTTAATGACCTGTACACACCCTCCCTCCCTCCACAAATGAGCATTAATTGTTTGCCTAGAATAAAAAAATGTTTTTTTTTCTCCATGTTTATTCCACAATGTAACCAATAACTAAGATACTTTTAATTTTCAGAAAATGGAAACAGAGTTAAAAAATGCCCATGAAAACTATGCTAATTTAAAAACAAAATGTGATTGTTTAAAAGCCAGGTAATGATAATAAATTTGATAAATCCTCTACTTTTTCATGTATATCTTCTTTTAAAATTTTACTTTAACTGATTTGGTTATATGAAATGTTGAAGAACATGTATGAACTGAACTAATTTATTGAACTGACAAAATAAAATAACTCATTCAATGAAAACAACATAACAGAGACCAGACATTGGCAGAAAAAGTAAATGATGTGGAATATAAAGAATTGGGGTTCATATTAATTTTGGATCTTTTTTAAAACGGGGGCCACATTTTTCATTAATGTTTTACGTAGTGTTTTTGGTACCGAAAGACTTTCAAACTTCGTATACTTATCTATTTTGTGTTATAGAACAGAAAAATATTTTTGTATTCGAATTTATTTCATGTAAAAAATTGTCTTATTTCGATAATTTCAACCAATCACTGACAAGTATTCAGTTGTTTACATTTACTCCTTTGGCTCATTAAGCGATGTAAAGCGTATTTAATCTCCATACCTTCGTTTTATTTGCTTTTTTCATTTTAAATTTGCTTTAACCCTAACCCTAACCCTAGGGTTAGGGTTAGAGTTAGGGTTAGGGTTAGGGTTAATTGTTTCAGAATCGTTTGTTTATGTAGTCGGCACTTAATGTATATTGGCTGAATGGACGTCAGTGATTGGTTGAAATTACAGAAATACGACAACTTTAACATGGAATAATTTATGGATTTCTTTTTTTTTTAAGAAGACTAAGAGAAAAAGATGTTTTATATGACACATTCTACCAGTGTTCCAAATTTCAAAGTGT
Source organism: Octopus bimaculoides (assembly GCF_046866305.1). Taxonomy (NCBI): domain Eukaryota; kingdom Metazoa; phylum Mollusca; class Cephalopoda; order Octopoda; family Octopodidae; genus Octopus; species Octopus bimaculoides. The sequence goes on along the minus strand of NC_142931.1, from coordinate 40,100,540 downwards.
TTCGTTAATGAAAAATGTGGCCCCCGTTTTAAAAAAGATCCTTAATTTTTACTACTGATGGTAGCACTACCCCTTCCATGGATCACATCTCCTGATCCATAGCCACCTAAAAGCAACCTCTGTAGCCTCAGTTGTTTAATAGCATTCTGCTACTGACCTTTGCAATGACTAGAATGCTGTTGGATTTGCAGAGGGACTATTCTAGAAACTCTTTGCATCTTACTACCTATTGTTTTGACTTAATTCAACCAGCTCAGCATATTTTACTCTTTACCTCTTGTTTGTTTCCTCAACACAGTCCTCTCAGGGAATGCAGAGTTCTCATGAATTCATCTACTTGAAGACTTTCGAAATTAGTACCTGTTTGACCTTAGGGATTTTGAAGTGACAATTTCTTAGTATTTCCATAATTTCTCAGGTTCACTTTCAGTTCCTAGTTTTGTGCTATTGTTTAGGCCAGAAGAGATTTTCCTGGTAGTTGATGTCAGCTTTACACTAACCTTACATTATAATCTTTGCTGGGCAGAGTTGTTTACAATGGCAGATGATGTCTCCTATGGCCTTCAGAATCTTGTCATATTGTCCCTCACTCAGGACTTTTGGACAGCTGCTGAGAATGTGCTTCAGGGTCCAGCCCCTTAGGCATAGAAGATAAGCTGGTGACTGCACCTCACCTTCCCCTGCAGAACAAGTTGAACCATGTAGAACATCACGAACTGCCTGAATTAGAAAAGTTATACTACAAAGCTCTGCTTTCCAAATCTCAGGCCATTTGACTTATTATTATTATTACTATTATTATTATTATCATTACATTATCTGTTGGTCTGCCACTGACTGAGATTATCATCCTCTCCCTCTATTAGGAATCCCTTTGGGCAGTCTCAAGTAGATTTTAAACAGATTTGCTTACACTAACCCTACTAACCACAAGTACTAATTGTAAGACTGTAACTTGAATGGTAAATTTCAATAAGAATTGCCATATTACATATTATGATCTTAACCTACTTCTGATTTAAATGTAAATTTCATATTGTATCCTTTTTTTCAGAAATCAGATTTTATCTAATGAAACGAAAGTAAATAAGCAGCAGATCCAAGTCCTGTTAGAGAAAGGAAAACGAGATGAAGAACTCATTGAGACGTTAATGGTAAAAAATAATTTAATATTTTTTGAAATATTTTAATCTTGGTGGACAGGGATAATGTTTAAGAATGGCTTGTCTGTTACAGGTGCCAGAGCCATATAAAATGCACTTGTGCTGATGCTGCATAAATGCACCCATGCTGGTGGCACATAGAGAGCACCCAGTACACTTTGTAAAGTAGTTGGTGTTAGGGTATCCAACCATAGAAACCATGCCAAAACAAGACAAATGGGGCTTGGATAGCTCCTCAGCTGGCTAGCTCCATGCCAAACTGTCCAACCTATGCCAGCATGGAAAACAGATGTTAAATGATGACCACACACACACACACACACACATACACACACACACTGTCTACCTGGTAACAGTCTTTGTAGATTGTCGTTAATTTATAATAGCAGGCAGAATAACAGTCATACTATGTTGATGCCAAGTCTCATATTTGTCCGTGCTTTGTTTTAATTTTGATTTCTTATAAAGGCATAAAGCAACAAACTTAAAAGCTGCAACAGTGGATTATATCAGCTCCACTACATGACTTATACTTATTTTATTGACAGTGGAAAGATGAAAGGAAAAGTTGATCTCAGCAATATTAGCATTAATCTCAGCATAAATAGTAACCCCAGCAATATTAGTATTAAGCTTAGCAGAAATATTAATATTAATTTTTTTTCCTTGGATTTAACTGTTGCAAAATACTTCAAGAACAGTCATGGATTCATTAGGGCATCCAGCCATAGAAACCATGCCAAAACAGACAATTGGAACCTGATGCAGCTCTCCAGCTTGCTAGCTCCTGTTAAACCAACCAACTCATGCCTGTATGGAAAACAAGCATTAAATGATGATGATGATGATAATTATTCTTCTTTATACATACTTTCAATTGTGTAAGATCAGAAATTGACTTTGTTCATCAATATTCAGGCAGGGAATGAATAAATATTGATCATTGTAGATCTTTCACAACATCAATACATGAATGCCTTTGATTTTTGATGTAGTCACATGTAAATATGATTACATTCAACAAGATTCAATGTATTGGAAAGGTTTGTGTGTGTGTGATTTCTTAGTAGTATATTTTCAAATACATTGTGATAATTACTGGAATCTGAGCAGTTTGACTGAAGTATCTTGCAGTCCTCCAGTCAGTAACCTGTTTTTATGAATGCATTTGGAAACCAGCTAATATTCTTCTTTGAAAGTCTCATGCAGTATTATTAGTAAATAGTAAAAATGAAAGTCCCTTTAAAGATGTTAGGTGTTAAAAAACACAGTATATTTCAAAGCCAGGTGAAACAAATCACCCCAAAGATGAATGAAAACAACAGATATTGATATTTCTTTGTTATTTCAGCTCATCAAGATATGTATGTATGTATGTGTGTGTGTGTGTGTGTGTGTGTGTGTGTGCGTGCGCACACGTGTATAAACATATATTTATGTAAATATACATTTATATACATACACATACATATGTATATGTCTGTATATATACACACCATCCAGCTGAAGAAACTCTGCCAAATCAGACTGGAGCCTGGTGTTGCCATCCGGTTTCACCAGTCCTCAGTCAAATCGTCAAACCCATGCTAGCATGGAAAGCGGACGTTAAACGATGATGATGATGATGATGATGATGATATATAGAGAGAGAATGAGAGATAAATTGTAATAGAAATTAAAATAGAGAAAACGGTCATAGTATACTAAATATGTAAGACAAATTACATTAGCTATGTGGGAATAAACACACATGCACACGTACCCCCACACACACGTATGCACATGTACGAACACACACACACATGCGTGCGCACACACATACACACACATGCGTGCGCACACACACAGAACTACACTTACATATACATGCAGCCATATCATATATCTTTTACTTGTTTTAGTCATTAGACTGCAACCATGCTGGGGCATCACCTTGAAGGATTTTCAGCTGCTTGAACCAATCCCAGTATTTTTTTTTCAACGCCTAGTACTTATTCTATCAATCTCTTTTGCCAAACTTCTATGTTATAGGAATGTAAAGACACCAACACTTGTTGTCAAGCAGTGGTGGGAGACAAACACAGATACACACACACACACATGCACACACACACACACACACACACACACACATGATGGGCTTCTTTCAGTTTTTGTCTACCAAATCCACTCACAAAACTTTGGTTGGCCTGAGGCTATTGTAGAAGACACTTGCCCAAGATGCCACACAGTGGGACTGAACTTAGAAGAATGTGGTTGGGAAGCAAGCTTCTCACCACAAAAAGAGATGACATAAAAATCAATAGTAATGTTATGAACTTCACTAGCTTACACCTGTTTCTGCTATAAGATGCAGTGGACTCATAGTTGAGTCTCTGAATAACATGCTATAACTTCATTGGAGCCTTGGATATAAAGTGCTATTTATTTGGGGAGAAAAAGGATTATATTTGTGCAATATACTTGGAAGGCATTACCAATGAGAAAGTCATTACTAATGTATATAAAAATGTCTATGTCCAAAACACAATTAGATTTACTGCAATTAGTATAAGAGAGAGCAAGAGAGAGATGGTGTAACAAGGATCAGAGTATAAGAATTGGATGAGATATGACGGCTTGGCCATCTCTCCCCAGTTCTTATATTAATCATTAAAATCCTGAAATACAACAACACGAGGGATAACGGTAACAACAGATCAATAATTTATTCTAGGTTGGTGTAGAGCCGTTTCTTTCCTGGGTGAACAGGCATGCCACTAGAATACCAAGGAAGCTTCGACCACATGTCGGTATCGAGTTGAGAGAGCACTGGAAGAACGTGTTGTCACGACAGCTGCTAGATAGAGAAGAGATCAAACGCTATTGCTCTCTCTCCACTTGTTGCATTGCGCATGCGTGCTCGGGTACTTCCGCTGACGGCAAGTCCCTTGCACATACGCAATGGCACTTCCCAAGATAGCGGCCAATGGCGGCCACACGTGCCACTACAAGAGCATGGATGCGATGGTAGAGTAAAAAAAAAGAGAGGTATGAAGGTCGTAATATATACAGTCAGGTGTTGCCAAGAAGGCGCAAGTAGGAAGTGGGAATTGCAGTGACTGGCATAAACCTGGGTAGAGGACAGTGAGGGCAGGATAGGGGATTGGAAGACAATCATAGTTCCTGAAGAGGAAATGTGAGGAAGAGAAAGATGCTGTTTAGAAGAGATGTAGTTCGGCATCTTGGAGTAGGGTGTGTGAAAAGTTTATTGTTACATGTGAGTGGGACACAACTCTTCTAGAACTCAGTTTTGCTGATGTGGTTGGGTCTTCTCTAGAACCTCATATCACCAAACATCTCAGTATATAAATGTTTATATGTATATATATATAAATATATATATATGTGTGTGTGTGTGTGTGTGTGTTATTGGGGAAGGCTGTTAGCATATGCAATGGGTAAATAGTCACCATTTTATATTTTTAATTTCGTGCATGTGCATTGTTTGTTTTTGATTTTGTCAACTACACAGTGTAGTTGGGCACCATCTGTGAGAAAAACAGCACCATGACACAATTCCCTCTGCCAAAAATTTGGAAACAACATGCTGTACTGCTTGGTATTCACACCAGGAACTCCAATACGAATATTTCAGAGTGTTTGGGTGTCAATCTGAGGACAGTGCAATCTGAGGATATGTACTGAGAATGATGAAAATTAGACATCCAGTCAACATCATGGTGTTTGGAGTGATCACTAGTGATGGCGACGTTATGCCTCCACTCATCTTCCCACATGGCCTCAGACTCAATACAGATGCCTACATCAAGTACCTGGAGGAGGTAGTGCTGCCCTGGGTCAAAAGGGTGACTGTTGAAAGGCCCTATGTCTGGCAACAGGACTCTGCACCATGTCACACAAGCAGGAGAACCCAATCATGGCTGTCAGACAATTTCTGTGACCACATCACCCCTTAAATCTGGCTCCCTAACTCCCCAGTCTGCAACCCCCTTGATTATTATGTGTGGGGTGCAGTTGAGCAAGAGACCAACAAAACTCCTTGTAACACCAAAGATGAAATGAAGGCAAGGATTATGGCAGCATTTACCAACTTAAACAAGGAAATCGTCCAGAAGAGTTGCAGGAGATTCTGAAGTTGTCTGGAGGCTGTGGTTGAAGCCAATGGCAATTTGATTGAATAAATTTACTCTTTAGTATTTCAAGATATTTTTATGTAATTTTGGTAAATATACCTGTTAAAATGTCAGTGATATTTTCATTTTTGCATAATTTCGACAATAGTTTATTCACCACTCCCTGGATATATATAATATATGTATACATATTGTTCAAATGTACAGAAAACAAATGGCAGATACAGGTTAGGGAACTACAAGCAGGTGTATTAGTTTGATGGTCAAGAAAATGGAAAAGTCTTTGAAATTTCGAGCCTACACTCTTCACCAGAGAGGAATGAAAGGGGAAAAATGGAGAAAGAAAAAAATGTGTCAGAATTAATGTTTCCGAAGAAAAAATATATATAATAAATGAGTGGAAAATGAACCGGTGTGTGTGTTAATAAGGCATTAAGACAACATAACTTTCCCCAGACATGACATCACCGTCATCATCATCATCGTTTAACATCCGCTTTCCATGCTAGCATGGGTTGGACGATTTGGCAGAGGACTGGCAAGCCAGCAGGCTGCACCAGGGCCCAATTTGATCTGGCAGAGTTTCTACAGCTGGATGCCCTTCCTAATGACAACCACTTCGAGAGTGTAGTGGGTGTTTTTACGTGCCACCGGCACGAGAACCAGCCACACGGTACTGGCAACGGCCACGCTCAAAAAGGTATATATATGTATATTTATATGTATGGATATATGTATATTTATATGTATGTATATGTGTATGTATACAACTTATATGTATGTATATATATGATGATCTCTCTCATTATAGATGATATATTAGTGTTCAGTGAGAAGACAAAGAAAGGGAATCCAACTAAACAGACAACACACTCATATTACTATCACTACTATTCATTGATGATTACAATTCATTTTCTTTACCTGGCGACTCCTTATGTGTGTCCTCAGGCTATGAAAATCTATATGGATATTTGCATGACTTATCAAACCAGCATACAATCTCACTGAGCATTGCAATGTAGTCAATGGCAGTTTGCGGGAAGACTGTTGTTCTGTTGGTTTATTTTTCTATTTTCCTGTAACTGCTCTTGATGAAGTACCTTTTGAGTTTCAAAATTTTGTTGCTGGTAAAAACACTTTCTCCTCTAGTCTGAGGGTTTCACTGAGTTGTGCAATTAGACTGCCAGACTGGATAAAAATTCAGCAGTATCAATGCCAAGCAGTATTTAGGCATAAGCAAGCTTTAGATTAAAATTCTTACTAACCTAAAGTTTGCTTATGCCTAAACACTGTTGGAACTAATACTGCTGAATTTCTTCTGACCTGGCAGTCTAATGGTGTAGCTCAGTCAATGTTGTTGAGTGTGTTTTAGTTAAAACTACAACTTTAAATCTGTCTAGAGTTACTTCACTTTGGTATTTGACTGAAAGCTGTTAAGCTGGGGAGCTGCATCAGACTCCTGTCTGATTTGGCCTTGTTTCTACAGAGGGATGCCCTTCTTAATGCCAGCTACTTTACTGAGTGTACCAAATACTTTTACATGGTGCCACACAGGCGCTTTTACCTGGCACTGTATGGACGCTTTTATGTGAAACCACACAGGTGCTTTATGTGGAACTGCCATGAATGCTTTACACCATTAGAGGAACCAGTCTTAACACTTATGCTGTGAAGTATGGATCTTCTTGAGTACAGCAAAGCACCAGGCATCTTGGTCCTTTGTCATCTCACCTGAAAGGTTCAGTATCCTCAGGTCATTCTTCAGCTCTTCAATCCATGTCTTTCACACATTCCATCTACTTTGAGAGATCGGCACTTCTTTATGGAGCTGTCGGCATCCATCCACATCACATGACCAAACCAGCGCAGTCTTCTCTCTTGCACACAGCAACTAATTCCTCTAATGCCTAACTTCTCTCTCAAAGCACTAGCTCTCTGTCAAACATGTACACATCCAGCAGAGTATACTAGCCTCATTTCTTTCTAACTTTCACAAGTCCTCTGCATTTAGGGCTCACATCTCACTCCCATGTAGAATTGCTGTCCATATACATGCACCATACAATCTTCCTTTCACTCAGAGAAAGAAACCTTTCATGGCCAACAGAGGTAACAACTCTCTGAATTTCCTTTATTCTATTCTTATTCTAGCTACCACATACTCTGTGCATCCTCCCCACAACTAATTTGCTCCCCTAGGTAGCAGAAATTATCTACTACCTTTAATGAGCTACCAGGGCATTTGAAAGAATCAACTTCCTGAGTCTCTAAGGCTTTTATTGATCCTGTGCATCTTCCACTACCTTTTCTGATAATCTTCCGATTAATCCACTGAACCTCTTGTGTGTCCACAGCTTACCTTGGGTAGACTGTATGGAGTTCTTGTCCACACCTTTCCTACAAATCAAACAGGGTCAGCTTACTAGAACCTTAAGACCCTTAGATTCCAAGTTTTGCTTCCACACCTGGAATTTCTCTTCTAGTTCTGATACAGAATCTGTTATGAGGGCAAGATCATCAGCATATAGTAGTTCCCAGGGGCTGCTGGCCTTGAACTCCTCTGCTATGATCTGAAGGACAATGATGAAAAGGAAGAGACTGAGGACTGATCCTTGATGAACTGGTACCTGTACACCAAATTCTTCACTGTACTCATGGTTAACTCTCACCTAACTGACAGCATCTTTGTACATTACTTGTACAGCTTTCACCATCCACTCTTCTATTCCTAGCCTCCTCAGTACCCACTATATCACACAAGGGTACTCTATCAAAGGCTAGCTCTAGAGTCTAGACCAACAAATGCTAAGTATAATGGTTTATTCTTAGTTAAGTACTTCTGTTGCAGTTGACGGGCTATGAAAATAGCATTGGTCATGCTTCTTCTCTGGACAAACCTGAACTGCATTTTGTCTAGCCTAATTCTGCTCTGAATTAATTGGGTTATAACTCTCTCTCTCTAATTTTCATCACCTGGTCCAGGAGTTTGATGGCTCTATAATTGCTTCTATGTAAAAGTGTCACCCTTACCCTTGTAGCAGCTAACAATAATGCTACTACACCAGCCCTTGGGTATTACACCTTCCTGAATGACCTGATTAACTATGCAGGTGACTAGCCCATACACTAAGCTTACTGGATATTTTGAGCATCTCAACGGTGATTCTGGATGGATCGGGGGCTTTCCTGATTTTCATGTCTTTAACTGCCTTATCTACCAAACTGCTGTCCATTAGGATAGCTGGTTCCTCTGTTGGGTTCATACAAGGGAGACTTTCTTCGTCCCATTCATTCTCTACATTCAACAGTCTTGCATAGTAACTTTTCCACACCTCTTTCTTGTCCACATCACTAAGTGTATATATTTGCATATATATATATATATATATATATATATATATATATATGACATAATACATGTATTTCATTGAAAAGTCAGAGGCTGCAGTGATCATCTCAGGAAAGAGATGATCACTACATAGTGTTTTAAAAACTCAATATATTTCGGAGCCACATGAAATGAAATCATACTAGAAGTGACTGTAAGAATGATAGATGTGTATTTTGCTGTTTTTGTGGCTTGTCAATGCTTGTATTCACTTCCTGCATGAAGCCACTTCAGCCAACCTGAAGTATATAGAAACTGTGAATAAATAATTCACAAGCCATGCAAAGAGGCTGCTAGGCTGAATAAAATTTAAACTATGCAATAGGTGCAGCTCAAGATTAAAATCTGTCAGAGGCTGTGGGTAAATATGTCATAAAGATAAAGATTTTAATCTAGAGGTGCTTCTGTTGCATAATTTGAATACATAGATGCATGCTTATGTACATATGTAAGTAAGTATGTATGTATGTATGTATGTATGTATGTATGTATGTATGTGTGTGTATGTGTGTATGAGTGTGTGTGTGTGTGTGTGTGTGTGTATAAGTGTACAAGCACACATACGATCATTCTTATTGTCATCCTCCTCCCTCTCCTCCTCATCATTATCATCAATTTTTTAACATCTACTTTTCCATACTCACACAGTATACTTGGATAGCTTTTATCTGTAATCAATGTATTAACAAACCATTTGTTTATGAATACTTGCACATCGTGTCAAGACATGTCAGAAACTCAGGAGAAGATTTCATGATTGACTGCAGCTAAGGCCGTTTTCGTCCAGTGTCGTTGGACACTGGACAGATGGTTCTGTTAAGTTGCTTGGAGTTTGGTTTGGTTCAGACTCACAGACGGAGAAGAATTGGAGCGAGGTAGTAAACAAGGTGGAGGCCATGGTCCGGAAGTGGTCCGGGTGGTCTCTGTCCTTGAAGGGTAGAGCGGAGGTGGTGCAGATGTTTATAGCATCTGTAATCACCTACCGCCTGTCCGTTGTGCCTTGCCCCGATTTTTGGCTAAACAAGCTGGTACTCTTCCGCTTTTTGTGGAGGGGGGGAAAGCCACTTGTGAGGCGCTCCGTGTGTTGCCAGGAACCGCTAAAGGGTGGTTTGGAGATGCCCTGGCTAATGATGCACAGACATGCGTTGAGGCTGAGACATCCCTGGTACCACCTGGAGGGTGACAAGGTGTGGAGTCCGTTGGCGGAGGAGTTCTTGCTGCGACCGGCCTCGTTGGAAAGATTTAAACCCTGTCTCATTAAAAGGCGTAATCTGACTTTATGGCACTCTGGTCTATCCACAAGATGGGCAAGGCTGGCTGCGGGAATACCACCTTGGTATTCTACAGAGGGCTAGTGGAGGGGAAAAACGATGACGTCCTAGGAGAGGCTCTGGGGTTCGATGAGAACCAACTCGCCAACCTGTTTCGTAAGACCTTCAAACCAGAGTACTTGGATAATTTCCAAAAATCTCTGACTTGGCAGTGTTACAGGAATGCTCTACCTGTTCGTGAAAAGTTATCCAGGCACGGTTTAGCAGTGCCACCGACACGTCCAAGATGCGAGCAGGACAGTGAAACTGTCCAGCACGCTCTCGTACATTGTCGGCAGCTCACCGGCTTGATGATTTACGTAGAACATGTGTTGTTGTATCTGGGATGAGTACAGCTGTCGGCTGAGTCTATGATAAAGATGATACCGCCAACTGGACTATCAAAGGAAGGTGAGGCTTGTTTTCTCTGTACGGTAGCAGTATTGAAAGAGTGTATATGGAGGACAAGAATGGAAGGTATCGTGACAGGGTCCTACATATCCGGCCCTGGATTGCTGTCCTACTTCAGATATCATCTGAAGAGGAAGATAGAGCTGGAAAAGAGAACCCTGTCAGCGAAAGTATATGAACGGAGATGGAAGGAAGTAGTGAAAAAGGTGGGTGTAAGTCACCCAAACTAATCATTGAGAAAATAAAAGGCAAACTGCTGGGCCTTATAGGCTGTCGGGTTGAAAAACCCAATCTCCCTTTTTAATAGACATACATGTGTGTAGGTGTATGTGTGGGTATGTATGTGTGTGTGTATGTATGTATATATGTGTATATATGTATATATTTATATAGATATATATATGTGTGTGGGTATGTATGTATGTATATATGTGTATATATGTATATATTTATATAGATATATATATGTGTGTGGGTATGTATGCATATGTATGTCTGAATATTCAAAAGGAAATAAAAGTAAGTCATCGTTATAAGAATTTTAAATTGTAAATTTTATATAAAGACATCGTAAAAATTTTTAAAAACTCATAAGAACTCATACATTTTGTCTATCTGTTTGTATTGTTTTTGTATCAATCTGTGTATATAAATCCATAGTGATCATAATAAAAATTTTACACATGAAATCAAAAATATGAAGTCACACAAACACACACACACACACACACACACACACAGACACACACACACACACATACACTTACTCATACTTACTCAGGCATTCACACACTCACACATACACATATGCATACGTATGAATATACACTTTCCCTGTTATTATATATTTGGTAGTTATACATTATCAAGTATGTATAAGTGTACAAGCACACATACGATCATTCTTATTGTCATCCTCCTCCCTCTCCTCCTCATCATTATCATCAATTTTTTAACATCTACTTTTCCATACTCACACAGTATACTTGGATAGCTTTTATCTGTAATCAATGTATTAACAAACCATTTGTTTATGAATACTTGCACATCGCGTCAAGACATATCAGAAACTCAGGAGAAGATTTCATGATTGACTGCAGCTAAAGCCGTTTTCGTCCAGTGTCGTTGCTGTAGTGTCTCAGTTTTTTGGGGTGTACTCAGTGCTTTTATTTTCATGGCACCAACACTAGTGAGCTTGCCTTGTAACTCTTCCTAATGCCAACCTCTTTTTTCATGAATCTGGCACTGGTAAGTTTGCTGAGTAACTTGCAAGATGAGAAAAAAAAAAAACAAGAAAAAGGAAAAAGCCCCTCTACTTAATAGGGGGAAGTATTTGAGTGGGTGGCAGTGATTTTGTGCCAGGAACCAAGAGGCTGAAGTTTGATGATGGGACAAGCATATGAGTCTTACTATAGAGGAGATACATAGCTGTTTCACATTATATAGGAGCAGATCAGAGTAGCTGAAAAGAAGGTAGAGACAGTGATGACTAGATGAAATGGTATCCTAAGATACAAGATGGTGAGTATGAGAGAGGATACAGACAGAGAATCAGGGGAAGAAAAGGTAGTTTCATAAGAGTGTGATGAAAGAGTAGCAAATGGCTAGAGAAGGGGTAGAGATGAATGTAGTGAATGATGAACAAGGGTGGAAGTGCAGTTTAATGGAAATACCAGTATGGTTAGAGATAAGAAGGGAGAGATAGGAGTAGCTCAGGAAAGAGAATAGATTGAAAAATAGGGTATGATGAGCAAGATGTGGGATTGGTAGGGAGGGAGATGCAGATGGACATAAGAATAGCTGTAGTAGGTGGAACATGATGGTCAATATGAAAGTGTGTTGACAGTAATAAGAGAAATGAGAAGTGTTAAAATGGAGTATGGTAGAAGAGAGAGTGCAATGACTAAAGGGACACAGAAAGGAAATAGTGTGAGAAGGGATAATAAAGAGAATGAAAGATATATATGGTTCCAGGGGGTGGAGGTAACTTGAAGTGCAAAGGAAATGAAACAAGAGTTGACAGGGTTCTTATTCTGAATATGGGAGTAGATCTAACAGGTTTAATGATAATTATTATTCTCCTACAACTGCATACAAGCAGCAGATTAATATTTCTGTGCTAACACCCTTCATATTAATGTCCATTCACCTTCTGTGTTGCGTAATTGTAGAAATAAACTTTAATGTCCTCTTAACAATTTATACCCCTCTAATAATATTATCTATAGATGTGTATCTGAACTAATCCAACTACATTTACCTATACTGGTGGAATGAAGTTAAATGTAGATCATATAGTCATATTTATACTGTTAAAAAACATGTTAAAGCTAAAGTTACATCACTCATTGAAATGATTTGGAAAACGAAGGATATTACCTTGAGCATAATCAAGCACACTTTTTTACCCAATACAAATGACAGTATGGGTGTAAACTTTGCTGCACTAGATTACTGGAACATTTTAGGATTTCCAATAATGTCTTTAATAAATCCAATGAAATTAGGGTAAAATGCTCACACTACATTATATACTTTTTTATACTTTAAGCCAGTTAGCTAAAATGCTTTGAATATTATTCTATTTAAAGCTATACTTTGTTATTTAGGTAGTAACTGTGTCTCATTTCTTTACCATTTGAATATTATTTACTGCAATGTGCAGTTTTGCTTTGCATCACCTTGGATACCTATACTTGATTAATGTTACATCACTTGCCATTTACCTCTCTTGGACCATCAATTAACATTTACTTTTCTCAAATTTAAAATCACCTAAAGATAGTACCCATACCATTTGCTCCCTAGCAAATGAAACTTACACTATATAGTCATATTGCTATACAGTTTTATCCTTCTATCAGTTGTTCTTTTTTCATCATTATCTCTGACCAAGTCAAAGAAGGAAAAAACCTCGTAATCTTCAAATTGGCATATGGAGAAATTCCCCCAAGAAATATCTGAAAAAATAACAACTGGCTATGTTTTGGCCTACAAACAATTTCTACTTAAGTGAGTTATGGTGTCACAAAATACAATTTAAATGTCTTCAGTGTGGGTCAGTATTGCTTAAAACCTAAGTTTATTCAATTTTACATCTGTGTATAAATATATGTAAATGGACAGTAATCCAAATGAGAATTGCCTCAAGCTGTGATTTCTTTAAATGATGCCAGCTTGGAAAAGTGGTTGTATGATGATGGTGATGATAGTGATGGTATAATCATGATTGTATGCATATGTGTACATGTGTATGCCTGTGAGTGTGCATGCATTGTATATAGATATGTTTGTGTATGTGTATGTATGTGTGTGTATATGTGTATATATATATATAATATATATATGTATTATATATATGTGTGTGTGGGTGTGTCATTTTTCTATTTCCTATATATATATATATATGTACACACACATGAATGGTGTGTAAACACTTTACTGATGTTTTCAGTAAACAGAAAAATTGTTGTTAATTTTAAAATTTTATACCTACCACTTTCCTGTTTACATATGAGATCATTAGAATGTTTGCTCACCAATCAATTTCACATTAAAAAAAAACTAAATAAATATTTTCTGCATTATACATGTTTTGGCTATTAGTGTTTAAGATGTGATTATATATATTAATGTGTGTGTGTGTATATATATATATATATATATATATATATATATATATATATATATATATATATATATATATATATATATATATATATATATATATATGAATGTATGTGTATATATATATATATCATCATCATCATAATCATCATCTTTTAACGTCTGTTTTCCATGCTAGCATGGGTTGGATGGTTTCGACCGGGGTCTAGGAAGCTAGGAGGCTGCACCAGGCTCCAGTCTTATCTGGCAGTGTTTCTACAGCTGGATGCCCTTCCTAATGCCAACCACTCTGTGTGTGCAGTGGGTGCTTTTTACGTGCCACTGGCACAAGAGCCAGAGCAGGCTGGCAACAGCCACGATTGGTTGGTGCTTTCTACGTGCCACCGGCATGGAAGCCAGTCAAGGCGGTGCTGGCATCAGCTACATACGGATGGTGCTTTTTATGTGCCACTGGCACGAGTATCACAAATAAATTTCCATTTGATTTTCATTTTGATGTTTATGTACTTGACTCAATAGGTCTCCTCATGCACAGCAGGCCGCTCTATGATCCAAGGTACTTTTGAATGGGCTGGGGCTGGTTATGCAAAACTGGTGTAGGATACAGCCGCGAAACTGGTGTAGGATACAGCCGCGAAACTGGTGTAGGATACAGCTGTGAACTCACTTTATTTGCCGGGTCTTCACAGTTATGGCATATCTCCAGAGGTCTCAGTCTTTCGTTATTGCCTCTATGAGGCCCAACATTTGAAGATCATGCTTGACCACCTCATCCCATGTCTTCTTGGGTCTACCTCTACTCCGGATTCCTTCAACTGTTTGGGAGTGGCACTTCTTCAAACATCTCTCCTCATCCATCTCATATATACATTAAATTCAGCTTGTGTTAGAAGTCAACAAAGTTTGCTTTAGAAGCATTGAGCAAAACCGGTTGACAAACACAATATAAAATATATTAAAAAATATATTAAAGCTATATAAAGTGTGTGCATTTTCCCTTTGTTATTTTATATATATATATATATATATATATATATATATATATACACATACACACACACATGTATGTATATCATCATCATCATCATCTTTGTTGTTGCCACCTTTTACAGCTGCTTTCCATGTTGTCTTGAGTGTCCCTCTTCTAGAGGTTTCATTCACTTTGAGCATGCAACATTCTTTATATAGCAGTTTTCCTCCATCACATGTTCATACCATTGTGTTATTCTATCTTACACACTACATCTGATTCTTCTTTATGTTTAGTTTTTCTTTTAGCTCATTTGTGCTATGTTTTTGTTGTAGTCCTCTGTCAGACAGTTTTTCAAGCACATTAGCGTTAAACACCCACCAGAGTTTGTCTTATTTCTCTGTTGTCTTTGTAAATTCTCTGTATTGAAGGCTCACATCTCATTACTGTGAAGCATCACACTTTATAAACAAGAATTGTAGAATTGTACGATCTTCCATTTACTCTGAAGGATAAGCCCTTTGTTACTGACAAAAGTAACAGCTTTTTTTTCAACTCAGTGATCATGCTTTCTGAACACCTAGCTCCACTGCTAATTAGTTGCTCTAGTTAACAGAAGTTATCAACTTCTAGAACGTTACTTGAGTATTGGAGAACACTTATAAATAAACCAACACCAGCTGTCAAGTAGTTGTAGGGGACAAATACAAACACAATGTCACACACACACACACACACACACACACACACACACACACACACACACACACACACACACACACACCACACAC
This sequence comes from Octopus bimaculoides, assembly GCF_046866305.1. NCBI lineage: Eukaryota > Metazoa > Mollusca > Cephalopoda > Octopoda > Octopodidae > Octopus > Octopus bimaculoides. The sequence goes on along the minus strand of NC_142931.1, from coordinate 40,084,741 downwards.
ATGACTGGCTACTTTCAGTTTCTGCCTACTAAATCCACTCATAAGGCTTTGGTCAAGCTAGGGCTATAGTAGAAGCCACTTGCTGAAGGTGCCATGCAGTGGGACTGAATCTGAAACCATGTGGTTGAGAAGCAAACTTCTTTTAGTTCCAGTCTTATAAAAAAATAAGTACTGGGGTCAATTTGTTCAGTTAAACCCTTCAAGGTAGTGCTCCAGCATAGTCACGATCCAACAACTGAAACAAATAAATGATAAAAGATAGAAGATACTCTTAGTGTGATACTAACTGACCTTATACATATGTTGCATACTAAGTCTGCCTTCTCTGTCAACCTACTAGTGGCCCCACTACATTGCTTGAATGTCTATAGCTTACACTGACTATACTACATAGAATTCCTACCTACTGGGTACTGTATGACATTCTTAACTACAAAAGATACTGAGCGTGGTCATTTTCCTGATGGTATAAGGGATCCTGTCTTCTCTCCTACTCATTAATACTTTAGTCTTTGCTAAGTTAACATCAAGGCAATTTTTTTCTATACCTAGAATCTATTTTTTAAATTCTGCTGTTGAATGTATGTCATCCACACCACAGATGCACTTATGGCAGTTAACCTTAAAGACCATAGTTAGCAGTTAACAACGATGTTGCAACACTAGTCATTGGGTATGGCACCTTTTATACTACCTGATTTATTAGCAGATGACTATCTCATCTCCTACTCCACCTGACATTTTAAGCAGTTCAACAGTTATTTCTGATGGACTAGGTACCTTTTATATCTTTATATCCTTAATTACTCTAGTCACCATACTGCAAGCAATTTGAATGACTGCTTTGCTCCTTCTGTTCGGTCTACTTGGGGGTAAACCCTCTTTTTTCTCATTTAATAACCTATTGTAGTAGCACTTACATGTTTCTTTTCTGCCAATGTTTGATAGTCTAAGTGTGTTGTCATTCAATCAACACTTCGTTCTTTATATTCACATCCTTGTCCATTCTCCAGATCTAACAATTCCTCACTCTCCCCAAATGTTCTTCAACCTCTTCTCACCTACACTTCTTGTTCTACTGTCCTCACACACTTTTACTCAGTTCATATCTTGGTGCTCCACCCTGACACCTCATCACTGTTTTATCTTTTCACCTCCACCTGACACTTCATTTTCACCCAACACCTCTTCACCACTTCAAATTGGCTTGTGGAGAAATTCCTCCAAGAAATATCAGAAAAATTAAAATCTGGGTATGTTTTTTGGTCCATAAAAAATTTCTATCTAAGTGAGTTATGGTGTTACAAAACACAATTGAAAAGTCTTCAGCATGGGTCAGTAGTGTTTGTGTGTGTGTGTGTGTGTGTGTGTGTGTGTGTGTATAATGTATACATATATAAAATAAATATATGTATATATCTATTATATATATATATGAATGTATATATGTTTGTATGTATGTGAATATGAGTCATTTTCTACTTCATCTTCCTAGGGCTAAACAGCAGTAGCGTATTCCCTTATTGGGATTGTCACATTAAGTTGACAATATACTACAACTGTGTCGCTCCACTATTGCTTAAATCTCTCTGAGATTTAGAAATATTATATTTCTAATTTTGCTGATCAGTGAATGAACTTCACTATGATTTACATAAGTTGGTGAAGGAGAAACAGGCCTCTCTATCCAGCTGGCAAGGGCCCGGATTTCCGCGGTTGGATCAAGGCCATTTATGGTGGCATCAAATCCACGGTTCAGGTGAACGGTTACCTGTCGGAGCCGTTTGAGATCAGGCGTTCAGTCCGTCAAGGGTGCCCCCTGTCTCCGCTTCTGTATGTTCTGTCTCTTGAGCCATTGCTGCGGAGGTTGGAGAAGTTGGGAAGCACCACTAATGAAATCGGATATGGTAAAGGTGTTTCGGCGTATGCGGATGACGTCACCATCACCGTATCCAAGATGACTCAGCTACCTCGCGTAGCAGAGGCAATCAGAAGATACGAGACGGTGGCAGGGGCAAAAGTTAACATGGACAAGTCTGTAGGTTTGCGGCTCGGCACCTGGAGCAGCAAGCCGATAACGTCCAGTGTTGTTGGACACTGGACGGATGGCCCTGTTAAGTTGCTCGGAGTTTGGTTTGGTCCGGACTCCCAGACGGAGAAAAATTGGAGCGAGGTGACGAACAGGGTAGAAGCGCTATCCCGGACTTGGTCTGGAAGGGCGCTGTCCCTGAAAGGAAGGGCGGAGGTGGTGCAGACGTTTATTGCGTCAGTTATCACCTACCGCCTCACCGTCGTCCCCTGCCCTGATTTGTGGCTAAACAAGCTGGTTCGGATTCTCTTCCGCTTTTTGTGGAGGGGAAAGCCGCTTGTGAGGCGCTCCGTGTGCTGTCAGGAACCGTTAAAGGGTGGCCTAGGGATGCCGTGGTTGTTGATGTGCAAATATGCACTGAGACTAAGGCATCTCTGGTCTTACCTGGATGGTGGTCAGGTGTGGAATTTGCTCGCCGAGGAATTCTTTCCACGACCAGCCTCTCTAGAGGGATTTAAACCCGGTTTAATTAAAAGACAGAAATCGACTGAATGGCAAAAGGAATGGCGGCAGGCACTTGAGCTAATCCACAAGGCGGGTAAGGCCGGCAGCGGGAATACCACCTCTGCGTTTTACAAAGGGTTGGTAGAGTTTAAAAGTGACGACGTGCTAGGAGAGACACTGGGGCTCGATGAGAACCAGCTATCCAACCTGTTTCGGAACACTTTCAGGGCGGGGTATTTGGATAATTACCAAAGATCCCTGAATTGGCAGTGTTTCAGGAATGCTTTACCTGTCCACGAGAAATTGTCCAGGCACGGGATTTCAGTGCCACCCGAATGTCCAAGATGCGGGCAGGAGAAGGAAACCATCCTGCACGCTCTTGTTCAGTGCACCCATCTTTCGGAGATGACAATTTACGTCGAACACGTGCTGTCGCACCTAGGAAGAGTACAGCTATCGGCTGAGTCTGTGATTAAGAATGCACCGCCCACCGGACTACCTAAGGAAGGTGAGGCTTGTTTTCTATGTACAGTCGCAGTTATGAAAGAGTGTGCATGGAGAACTCGAATGCAAGGTATGAAGACAAGAACCTTCATCTCCGGCCCTGGAATGCTATACTATTTCAGGTACCACCTGAAAAGCAAGATAGGGCTGGAGAGAAGACACCTGTCTAGAAGAGTATATGAGGAAAGATGGAAGGAAGTAGGAAGGAAGTTGCGAGTGAGCGGCCCTACTTAAAACTTTCCTGAAAAAATACAAAGGTGTAGACTGGTGTAAACCATTGAAAATATTCCAAGTTTTGTAGAAAAATTTTTAAATATATATATTTTTAAACGTATATTTTTTTTAAAAAAAGCTAAAAAGACTCACTAAATGACAATTCTTAAATGTTTGTAGTGTCCTGTATTGTCCCATCTATGTATGATATTTTATTATCGTAATAAAGAGAATTGGCAAGCTACTTCAGGCTGATGACGAGCAAAGACTCAGAAACATGTCCCTGAATGCTGGCTAGGCTGGGTGGGGGAGCTTGTCTCCCCTTCACAAACTTAAGGACACAGTAATTGTGTCAAGGCCGACAGGAAGCGGTCCAGCTTCCTAGGGCTAAACAGCAGTAGTGTATTCCCTTATTGGGATTGTCACTTTAAGTTGACAATATACTACAACTTTGTCGCTCCACTACTGCTTAAATCTCTCTGAGATTTAGAAATATTATATTTCTAATATATATATATATATATATATATTAGAAATATTATATTTCTAATATATATATATATATATATATATATATATATATATATACACACACTCACACTCACACATGCATGGTGTGTAAACACTTTAGTGATGTTTTCAGTAAACAGAAACATTATTGTTTAATTTTGTACTTATCACTTTCTTGTTTATATATGAAAGCCTTAGTATATTTACATAACAATCAATTTCATATTTAAAAAAACCCTAAACAAATAACTGTACACGTTTCTACATTATACATGTTTCAGCTATAAGGGTTGAAAATGTGTTGATACATATATATATATTTATACAAATGTGTGTGTGTGTGTGTATATATATATATATATATATATATATATATATATATATATATATATATATATATATATATATATAAATGTGTGTGTGTGTATGTATGTATATGTGTGTGTGTGTATGTGTGTGTGTGTGTGTGTGTGTGTGTGTGTGTGTGTGTGTATACAGGGTATCCCCAAAAGATGTACTCACTCTGACTTCCCAGTACTCATGCATTTTGTGTTCAAGTAGATGTTTATTGATATACGTACAATCCTAAAAAGTTAAATTAAATTCAGGAAAATAAATTGTTGTAGAAACGATTATTCATCGTCATTTAGAATTATTTAATGTTCTCTCTCATTCCTGCGTGTTCGTAAATATTCAAACTGGTTTCCTTCATTTTCCAAACAAAGCTGATAACGTTCAACAATGGATTCGACAACATTGCCAAACATTTAATTTGGAATTGCAAAATATTGTATTCGAATTTCACTTTTCAAATCATCAATTGTCACTAGTTTTGCAGTGTAAACCTTATCGTTGAGATGTCCCCATAAAAAAAAAAATCATTGGAGTGAGGTCTGGGGAACGTGCAGGAAATTCAACGCTACCTCCCCTCCCAATCCATTTGTTTGAATTTGTTACATCAAAGTAAACCCGTACATCACAAAAAAACAATACATTAGTAATTGTCTGTCAAAGAGTGAGTACATCTTTTTGGGACATCCTATATATATATGTATATATATATATATATATATATATATATATAATATAGATTTAATCAAAAGATTAAATGTGGTACTTAAAATGTTTGAGGCACCAGAATTTGGTAGGATAAAAACCAAAAACAAAATCAAGAGATTTGGTGAATAAAATTTGAGGTTAAGCAACAAAAATTCAATACGTTATAGCAGTACGTACGTTTCGCACAAGCTCCATTTATTCATGTAGTGAGAACACCACAGAATGTACAATGAAAATGTACTCCTCAGTTGCATAATGGAATTTCATTTTAGAAAGTCATTTTGAAGATATTTGCAAAAAACAAGAGTAAGAGAAGAAAACATACCATCTCGACTATGCTGCTGTTCCACAGACAAGTGAATGAAACAAGAATTTAAAATCTAATTGGAGGGATAGTAGTAATTTCAAATTTAGAGGAAGGTAGGTTAAGTAGTGGTGGACAGCAGGTTAGGGGTAAATCAAGCATGAGGGAAAGAAAAGAAAAAAAAGGAAATGGAAGGGCAATACCCTAAGGAGTGGTAAGAATTTGGAAAGAATTTAAGGTAAGGAAATTAAGGTCAAGGTATTAAAGAAATATATCTATTCTACAGTATAAATAGAATAATACAATGAAACACTAAATTACTAAGTTTAAAACTATAGGGAGCAATAATAATTAGAACAAGATAAACATATCCAGTTAAAATAAGATATAAATTAATGTGGGGTACTATTATTTATGAGTAAAACTATAATATTACTGGCCAAAATCCAAACAGAAAGAAAGGGGGGAAGACGGAAGAGGAAAAAAGGGAGAGGAATAAAGTTAGAAAAACAGGACTAAATTAAGAGAATTAAAGCTAAGGTTTTCGAAAAAGTGATACATAGAAGAGACTCAAAATAACCTAGAGAAAATGTAGGAATACTATCAGTGGGTTGGGAAAGGTTAAAATGTATTCTAAGTATATATTAAAAGTTATAACTCAAATAAAATAGTTATTAGTCAGGGAAATGAGAGAAACTAAATTTAAAAATTTAGCAAGATTTACTTTTTAAAAAATATTTACTTTTTGAAATATTTAAAGGTGCGGGAGTAACAATGCACACATAGAACCCTAAGGTCAGATCTATTGTTAATTAGACTAGGATTATCCTTAAGTTTAAAAATTTCGTAAATTTCCATAGAGCACAGTCCACAGCCATATCTATTATTTCTATAAGGTTGTGCTCTCCTGACGATTTCCCATTTAAGATTAAAATCGATACCATTTTCCTTCAATTCCCAAATTTTATTAGATAATGATGTGCTATTGGCTTTATGTTTAAGTCTAAATGAAGAAAAATGGTTATATAATCGTTGTTTAAGGTTGATTGTGCAACCAACATAAATGTAATTATTAGTTGGAGTAGTTACTGTACATTTATAGACTACATTGTGGGTTAAACAACGGCCAGATACCGGACAGTGGGCTTTAATTCTACAATTGCAATTAAGGGGCTTATTAGCTATATATATATTGTTATGTTGATCATTGATACAAGTATCTAAATTAGTTACATCAATATTGCTGGAGTTGTATTATTAGATATGCAATTGATATTGTTTTAGCTAGGAAGATTTATCTCATCAACTATGTTAACAGTTGAAGTATTAATATGTTCATTAACACGTGCATGATTATTGGTTGCGTTGGTGTTATTAATAGTTTGGTAGTTATTTGTATTATTATCAATAATAAGACAATTTTTATTTTCAAGAGTCCTAGCTAGTTCATCTACCACCCCACCATCCTACCTCTCCAACGCACCATTCTCCGAGCTTTCCGGTGTCTCCAGTCCGACCCCACCACTTCACACATCTTCCCTAACTGACCCCTCCCCTCCTTCAAACGAGCCCACAACCAATGAGACCTCTTGGTCCACAGCTTCTTCCCCAACCCAACCTCCCAACCTCGCTCGTTTCCCTGCTCCCGCCCACGCTGTCGCACTTGCCTTTACCTCTCCAACACCACCCTCCTCACCGGCACCTATGATCAATCCTATCACATCACTGATTCCTTCACCTGCACTTCTACCAATATCATCTATTGCATCTCCTGCTCTCTCTGCCATTCTCTGTACATCGGACAAACGGGACGCCGCTTGGCCGACTGGTTTGCAGAACACCTCCGAGACATCTGCCTCAGCAATGTCAACCGGTCTCACGCCATTTCTGCTCTACCGGTCACTCTTTGCAACACCTGTCCGTGTTCAGATTGTCCTTGCACAGGGGCCATCTAGACTCTTGTTTGCGCTGTGAACAGGGATTAATCTTCTCTCTTCGCTCCTTTGTGCCACATGGGCTCAACTCTCCTCCCCTCTTCAAACCCTCCCTCATAAGCCCACCCCACTCCTACACATTCCTATCCTTCCCTATCCTTCCCTATCCTTCCCACACACCCATCCCACCCCATCCCATCCCTTACACCCTCTCCCACATACCCCACCTCTACCCCCACCCTCAGCATAACCCACACCCCACCCGTCTTTTCCCACTCTCGCCTCCCCTCCTCTCAACACCATCACACCACACCACACTGCACCATACCACACAACATCACATCACATCACAACACACCACCACGCGCACACCAGCACTGACCAATTCCCATCCCCACATTTTCATACCTACACATACACACACGCACACGTCAAGATCACCAGCCCTCTTTCATACGCACATACGTTGTCTCTTACACACACGCGCACCTTCATTTTGGAATCACTACTACTCTGTTATCTCTACTTTTTAGCACTCCTGTGTGACCCTTCTGTCCGGCATTCGCAATTATAGATCGCTAACCACTACACACATTTTTTCTCTGCTTGTTTCTCTCCTTTCTTTCTGTGTTCCTTTCTGTGGAAGAGCGTAGGCTCGAAACGTTAAAGACTTTTTCAATTCCCGAGCGTTATACTAATACATCTGTTTGTTTTCTACACGACCTGTCTTCATCTTTTGTTTTTTTTGTGAATTCTCTCTCTCTCTATCTCTCTCTCTCTCTCTCTCTCTCTCTCTCTCTCTCTCTATATATATATATATATATATATATATATATATATATATATATATATATATATATATATATAAATATATATATATATATATAAATATATATATATATATATAAATATATATATATATATATATATATATATATATATTTATAAACGTGTGTGTGTGTATATATATGTATATATAAATGTGAGTGTGTGTGTATATATATATATATATATATATATATATATATATATATATATATATATATACATATATATATATATATACATATACACACACACACACACGTTTATCAATTTGTCTTGCAAGATTCCTGACGTGAAATCGTGTGTTGAAACAAATATTGTATTTCAGGATGCTCAATTTTTTTGTGGGGGGAGGGCAAATAAATATACGCACTATATATATATTTTTCACTCATTTATTACTGCTCTTATTTTATTATTTTAACCCCTGTCCATTGTCCAGAAATCTTTCGTCGCACATCTGTGACCTCTTCAGTGACACTTTTCATTTTCGTGTGTGTTCATGCTCCACTTACTTCATTCTGTTCTTCAAAGATGTGTATCCTTATGTGCACATGCATTTGTGCCCTTGTTTGTGTGCGTGTACGTTGTGTGTGCATGTGTGTGTACGTGTGTATGTATGCTTGTGTGTGCATCATAGTTTTTAGCAGCAGTGTAGCCTTCCCCTCAGCCCCATCCTCTCACCCCATTGTGCTGCTGCTGTCCTAAGGCCTAAAAAGAATATGGTACAGTTCCTGTATTCCTCTGAGTATGTGTGTTCTCCCATAGTGTTGCTGTCATAGTAGTTGTTGTTGTTATTACCATCATTGGCACCACCGCTGCTTCTGGCCATGTTAGTTGTGTTGTCGACATTGTTTTGGCCGTCTATGAAGTTTCATGTGTGTGTGTTTGTGTGTGTATGGGTTTGCTTCGTATGTATGCATGCCCTTTATATAGTTTTATTTATTTTATCTATCTCTGTCTTACATTTATCACAGGTATGTGACAGATATGTTTATATATTTATTTATTTATCTATTTATTTATTTACTTTTTTTATACTTCTGTCTCTATTTCTGATAAGTACCACCGGTAAGTGCATATATGTTTATTGTGTGTGTATTATCCTGTATGCTTCTGTGTATTATTTACGAATTTCTACTTTTCCTTTTCTCTTCTCATCCCTACTGTCTTTAGTAATGTGGTGTGGCGGCGGGTGTTACTGTTCCATTCGTGTTTTCTATTTAGGCTCGGTCCGTCTACTGTTATGTGTGTAGCCTCTGTAATCTGTCTAAGTGTCGTATTTGGCAAAAAAAAAATGAACCATCCCGAAATACAACAATATATATATATATATATATATATATATATATATATATATATATATATATATATATATATATATATATTGGGTTGGCAAGAAAGTAACATCGTTTTTCGCAAATAGTTACGATTCTTTTGAATGACTTTTGTCACTGTTATTTTTTCCTTTTGATATTTGATAACCTTTACTCTTAGCTTACTAAATTTCGCATATCTCTTTGTGAGTCTCAGTGGCTTTCTTGCTTTTACGAGAATAAAAGAGCAAAATATGACGAAAACGTTCGTTTTTGCACTCCATGTTAAAATTGACACTAAACTAACAACTGTAAACAAACTTAGGAGATATTATTAACTGATAATAAAAAATTGATTAATTCCCTAGATGAACGAAAAATTAAATGCAGACATAAGTTAAATTACTTATATAATAAGTTTAGCCGATTTATGTATTTATATAAACCCTATTTTATGTTACTAATTGTTGTAGTTATAGTTTGCAATAGTAGAATGTGTATAAATTAGCACGAGATTATAAAGGATATATTACATATTTAGAATAAGATTAAACTACGATGTTTATAAAATAAATAAATAAATTAATTAATTGATGAAAATAGATTAAATTATTGTAATTTAGCTTCATTTTTGTATGTTAGTCTGTGAGAATGTAGCTTAGAGAAGATTACTACTGTCTAACAATTTTATTTGCTGACCAGTATGTAGTAGTGAGGCAATTAAATCACCTAGAAAAAGAAGGAAAAGGAACAAGGGAAAGGTCAAGTGGGTGCATAGTAACTAAATGTGGAATTTGTAAGTTAATTAGCCACCTCTCTATTCCTTTTGTGAAATATCAGATCTACTAAATAAGTAAACGAGTGGAAATTTTACTGGTGAGTGAGTTAAATAATAAAGCACTAAAAGAGAATGACTCTCTCCAGACAGCAAAATATGCTTCAATACACGAACTCACATAAAGAATCTTGCAAACAAAATCCTAAAACGAAGATTTACTATGGTTAAAGTGACTTCAATTAAATAATTAAAGATTAAAAATTAGGAAAAAAGTACTTGGTATATCGCATAGTAAGTAATTTAAGAAAAAAGGAAAATCTCTAATAAGATAACATAGGCATCAATTTGATTTATGCCCAGGAAAGTTAGTTATGTGAGATTTTTGTTTGGAAATTTGAAGGATGATTTGTTAAATAAGTCAGAACAATGAATTAATAACTTGTTATGTTTGTTAATTAGGTTAGATTTACAATTGAGAAATTCAGTCATTCCCATTAAGCACAAATTACAGCTCCCCCTCCATAAAGAAGAGCACTACTTATAATAAACCCACAAAATAGAATGGTCTATATTCCTCCTTTTGAGGTTCCAGATGAACTTGGTCAACAACATGCAGTTTTCTTTTCTTTTTTTATTTAAAGGAATGAACGTAGTTATGTAAATTCCATTAGCTCAACAGAAGCAAAAATGACATTGTTCATAAAAATACAATATGAAATATAATTAATTTTCTTTAATTTTATTCTAGAATCAGCATGGTCGCATGAAAGAGATGATTGAAAATAACATTTGTATCTCAAAGCCAGAATCAGTACATCAGCAGATGGGTGAGATGGTTGTGAAAAAACAGAACAATGATAATTTTGTGAACCAGTTAAAGATGATTATAGAGGAAAAAGATAAAAAGTTGAAACACCTTGAAAACCAAATTAACCAGTCATTATTTCAAGAAGTAAGTAAAATAGAATGTATACAATTATCACTGTATGCACGAAGAAACTCAGCATTGCAAATGGTAGGTGTATAAAAGGAGCTATAGAATCTCAAGCAGATGTTTTAAAGAAGCCCAAAATATGAACAACCATAAAATGAAATACAGAGAGTGCTCTTTCTTCTCTTATGGGTCAGATGGTATGTTTAAATGACTTATTTAGTACTAGGGGGCGATACAGTAAAACGGGGTGCAGCAAAAGTAATGCCCTTTTTATATTTATTAACTTTTATTGAATGAAAATGAACTATAATAATTTAAGGAAGTTTATAAGTATTGTCTCATTTAAACAACATGATCTGTTATGATTAATCAACTAATTGATATATTCAAAATGCACTAAATTTTTGAGGAGTGCTCAACAATGAATCTTTTATTTCATTGAACTTTTCTAAACTTGTTGCTGAAACTGGCCTTCCTGTTCTTGGGGCATCAGTTATGCTTCCTGTTCTTTCACATTTTCTAATCAAGCTTGTGATATTTCAGCTCTCCACTTGCTGAATGTTAAATTCTGCTGGTAACAAATGAGTGGCTTTACTCCATTGTTGTTATTTTGGTAATGAACATGAACTGCTTTCACTCTTTGTTCTTTTATTAATCACTTAGCCACATTTATTCAAAATTCCTGAAATAAAGAGAAAAAAATGATGGCCTGGCTCTCCGTTGGTTTCAATGATGAGGGTTCCAGTTGGTCCAATCGATGGAACAGCCTGCTTGTGAAATTAATGCACAAGTGGCTGAGCACTCCACAAACACACATACCCTTAACGTAGTTCTCAGGAAGATTCAGTGTGACACAGAATGGGACAAGGTTGGCCATTTTGGATTACAAGTAGAACTTATTTTTGCCAGTTGAATAGACTGGTGCAATGTGAAATAAAGTGTCTTGCAGAAGGACACAATGCTCTACCAGGAATCGAACTCATGTCTTTACAGTTATGAGCAAAATATCCTAAACACTAAGCCACATGCTTTCACACAAAGAAATGATGCATTATAAAATATATACAAAATTGTATAAAATAAAACTAAAAAAAATAGAAATTTTTACAGTAGAAAACTATAAAAACAAATAAAAAAAAGTGTTACTTCTGCACCTGTAGTGTAGTCATATAGTTTGAATAATAAGAGACCATCAGTTTTTGTAGGCAAGAAAGAGCATCTCTCTACAGAAATAATATGAGGTGAGCATAAAAAACAGTAATGTTTAAGTGTATGAAAGGAAGCATCACACTATCCTCGTCGTCGTCATCCTCACCACCACCACTACCACCAATGCTACCACTACTACTAATTGTATTGCCTGTCTATATCAGCAGTTATATCTCTGGAATTTGGTTCATGTTGCTTAAGTTTACACTGCCATACTGCACATATAAAGACTCATTTAACTAATCTTCCTAATGATGTGTATCGTATGACTTCACAATGTCAGATTTGCAGCTCGCTTTTCTCACTTACTTAATAACATGGCAGTTTTACTGTTTACATTGCTTAAATTAATATTTTCATAATTTTTTCATATAGCTATTTTAGATAATTTAATGAAGATGTAAAATAATATGCAATTTCTGAAATTCTTTTATTTTCTCTTCCAGTGTCCCAATTGTAATATAACCTTTGAGAATGCCACTTGTGGTTCTGTGATAATAAATACTGGTGAAAATTGTAATGGGGATTTCTCTCAAATGTCAGAGGCAACGTCAATACAAAGTGATATTAACAACCAAGATTTTTAACAAATATTACACACACACACGCACACACACACACACACACACACATGCACACACACATGCACACACACATGCACACACACACACACACACACACACATGTATATATGCATATATTTATATATGCATATATTTATATATGTGTGTGTGTATATAACTCCGTGTGTGTGAGTGAAATATATATATTGTTTCCAAACTCACAAGTTAAAAAATAACAAAAGCAAACATAGTTTTCTGATTTTACTTGAGGAGTATTGTAGTAAAATCTGTCATAAAAGTAT